>NC_048233.1:70872580-70900255 GCF_002007445.2 Ailuropoda melanoleuca | reverse complement strand
CCATTGAACTTTGAGCTAAGACTGCCACTCAGGCATTATGTGCTCTTCTTGCCAAGGGACCAATAGGGAAGAATAAATGCCACAACCCTGGTAAGGGAGACTTGACCTAGACCATGAATGAGTGCTATCACACAGTGGAAGCAGGCAGAAATATGTTGGGCATCCACTTGGATATCTCTAAGTTCTCCCTAGCCCAATATTGATGATATATAGAAAAGTGTAGTGACCAGTGCTTTAAAAATGACATGAGAAGCAGAGATACAGACTATTCAAAAGTGAGGGTCTTATTCACCCCCCATAGTGAGCCAGTATGACCAGCAGAGTTGCTAGGTCTGAGTGAGGGAATCTAGAATGGCTAGTAATGGATGAAGATAATAATAATCAGTTGCAACTTGTGAACCAGTTATAACAGTGGGGACGGCAGTTCATCCTACTACCTCCCTTTTGTGAGTTTTTCTAATGGAAGAGGCCCACCAAAGCCTTGAATTGATATGGTTCAAGTGGATTTAAGTGACATAAAGGGAAGACTGTCATAAATTCTGTGTCATGCTGCATTGATGTCTCCTTTAGGACTGATATAGTCACCCAATTGCTGATTAGGTTGCTGGCTGAAAACTTGCAGTGCTCAAGTGAAGAAGGTTGACTAACCCCAAATCACAGGGATTTGCAAGGTATCTCATAACCAATTACTGATTGTCGATTTGGGATAAAGCCTGGACGTCTCAACGTAACTGTGACAACTGTAAAGGACTATCCTAGCTCTACAGCTTCCGGTAGGATTGGCTAAGGCGTTAATTAATACTGTAATGCAGCCTGATCGCCTTCTCTTCAGTCCTGCCTCTTTTTTTTCCCCCTCCAGGTGTTGGTCCTAAGAGCAGTACAGTATAATATAATATATGTAAACATGCCTCCGGCATGCTAGCCTTTATCTCAGAGCTCCTGGGGACTTGTACCAATGATATGGCCTGAATGTATACCTGTATAAGTAGGAAACAAGAAAGGCACAAGTCATTCATGTCAGCAGTAATTGTAAGAATAAAATTTCATTAATAAAACTGGTCTGCTCATTGAATAAACTATCGCACCCTCATAGTGAAAAACCACCTAACTACCAAAAAGAATAAAGACCTCTGTGAAGTATATGGAGATATTTCATATTTTAAAGAGAAAGAGAAAATAAAGGTGAATATAATAAAATAAAATAAAGGTGAAAATAAAGGTGAAGAACAGTATATATAATATACAACCCTTTTCTGTGGAAGAAAAGGAAATAAAAATATGAAAATCATTTACCAATTTTGATGTAATAGTTACTAAGCTAATGAAAATGGCTACATATAGAGGATTGGTATGAATAGAAAGAAAAGAGATAATGAGAATAGAATTTTCTGAATTTAAAATAATATCAACCCTTGATACATGTAAACATTTCAGAGAGTCAAAAAATAAAGATATATTTGAAAAGAAAATATAATAAATCTTAAAATTGAATTCAAATATCAATATAAAAACATAAAGCATTTTGTTTTATTTTTTAAATTTTTTAAAAGATTTTATTCATTTATTTAAGGGAGAGAGAGAGAGCACAAGCAGAGGGGAGGGGCAGAGGAAGAGGGAGAAGCAGACTCTCTGCCAAGCAGGGATCCCAGGACCCTGGGATCATGACCCAAGCTGAAGGCAGCTGCTTAACCTACTGAGCCACCCAGGAGCCCCTAAACATAAAGCGTTTTAAATTGAAAGCATAGGGACGCCTGGGTGGTGCAGTCGTTAAGCGTCTGCCTTCGGCTCAGGGCGTGATCCCGGCATTGTGGGATCGAGCCCCACGTCAGGCTCCTCCGCTGAGAGCCTGCTTCTTCCTCTCCCGCTCCCCCTGCTTGTGTTCCCTCTCTCCCTGGCTGTCTCTCTGTCAAATAAATAAATAAATAAATGAAGAAAAACTTAAAAAAATAAAAAATAAATTGAAAACATAAACACATAAAGGCAGTAATTATTTCAAAGAACTGTGGAATACAATAGTCTATCCCTGATAGGATGTATTCTAAGGGGAGTAAAAAAAAGAAAACAATTTAGATTTTGCTCAGAAATATTAATAAGAATTTTGATATTGAAACTGTTACATGTATGTTGTAAAATAGAGCAAATAGTTAACTGTTCTGATATCATTATTAAGAATGGAAAGAATATGCAAAAATAAAATAGTAAAGATATTTTGAAAAGCTCTGTAATATTAATTTTGAATTAGAAGTATGAGTTCAGAATTTAAATGTATATAAATATCAAATAAATATATATATGCATGAGATGTATTTGAAACCTATATATTTAAATAATGTATATTCTAAATAGTAATTTTAAATACATAAAATTAATATAAATATATAAATAATAAATATATATTAAATAATGTCTTATAGAATTCAAACATTCCTAATTCAAAATTAACATTAATTTAATAATAATTTTTTTTACAGGAGCCAGGGGAGAGGGAGAAAGAGAATCTTAACCAGGCTGCACACCCAGTGTGGAACCCAATATGGGTCTCAGTCTCACAACCCTGAGATCATGACTTGAGCTGAAATCAAGAGTCAAACACTTAACTGACTGAGCCACCTAAGTGGCCCAGTAATAAATATTTTTAAATTTACATGTTAAATTATTCAAATAGCTTCAAAGTGTCACCCTACAGAGTGCTTATTCATTACTAACTGGAGAATATACCTTTACAATAGAGAGATGTGGCTGTTACCTGGTGGGGGCAGACTCTAAGGTGACCCCCATTATCCTTGCTTCCCAATGTTCATGACCTTGTGTAATTCCTTCTCCTTGAATGTGGGCAGGATCTGTGACTTGCTTCCTAATAAGCAGAATATAGCAGAGGTAATAGAATGTACGTGAATAGGTGTATGTGATTATGTGATTACATAATACTGTATAATATCTGTTTTGCTGAGAACTTCTTTCCCTTGCTGGCTTTGAAGTAACAAATTCCCATGTTTTGAGTTGGCCTATGGAGAAAGCCACATGGCAAGTAACTGAAGGTTGTCTCCAGCCAAAAGCCCCTAAGACCCTAAGGACCTTCAATCTGGCAGCCTGCAAGAAGCTTAATGCTTCCAACAACCATATGAGCTTGGAGTAGATCCTTCCCCAGTTGAGCCTCAGATATGACCATTTTCTTGGCCTTTGTCTTGATTGCCCCACGTGAGACTCTGAGGAAGACCAAGCTAAGCCATGCCCAGACTCCTGATCCAGAGAAAATATGAAGTAATAAATATGCATTGTTTTAATCAATATTTGTGATAATATTGTTAAGCAGCATTATGTAACTAATCAATATACCCCTCGACAAAGTGATAAAAATTAACATCACTAATATTAGCACATTTAAATGATATTTACACCCTGTTGTGATTTCATGTGACATTTTCAATATCACCTATGAAGCAAGTACTCTTGCCCAAAATATTTAACTCAGAACTCATCAAGTCCTTAGATCTAATTTCTAGAGTGTAGGAAATACAGATGACCGTATTTTCTAAGAAGTTTCTAAGAAGAAACTGTAAGGAAACAGAGGAGTCCAGAATATTGTACATTCTTTATGTCAGCAGGCCTGAAAATGGAGGTGGGGAGGTGCCAGAGAGCTAGTCTAGATAAAGATGCTGATAGAGGTGAAAGGGTCAAAATAAAATGTGTAAGATTTGTTTTGTTCCTAGATCAATACAATAAAAATTTAAAAAGAAACATAGAAAACACTTGTTGACAATTGGAGAAATGTAGACATCAGCTAGAGATCAGAGGATATTAGGAAATAACTTGGAAATGTTCTTAGTTATGGTAACGTTACTGTAATTATGTGATAAAATGTTCTTATGTGAAGGAAAAGAGACCTCTAGTGGGTCTTCTCTACTCTCAGTACTTCCCTTTGGTCACGAATGTGTGGGTTTTCCTCACACCAAGCAATTCTGCAACACCAGCTGGGTATCCTACAATTTAACTCAATTCTTACACTCTCTACCTGGAAGCAGCATCAGCTCCCACAGGTTAGGGGCTCAGTCCTACAAACTGCCCCCCTGCTTCCATTTCATATTACAATTACAAAGTCTGGTTGTTACCTACTTCTGATTGGCTATAAGTCAGAGTTTCCTACAACCCCCTCCTCAGTTTCAATTAATTTGCTAGAGCAGCTCACAGAAGTCAGGAAAATAGGATATAACACAGAAACAGCCAAGTGGAAGGGATGGATAGGGCAAGGTATGTGGGAAGGGGCATGGCATTTCCGAATCTTCTCTGGGCGTGCCACCCTCTCAGTATTTCTAGGTGTTCACCAACCCCAGAAGCTCTCAGGACCTTTTGTTCAGGTCATTTATAGAGGCTCCATAATATAGTTATGGCTGATTAAATTATTGGTCCCTGGTGATAAATTCCAACTCTAGTCCCTCTCCCCACACTGGAGGTTGGAGGGGCCACTGAAAATACCAATCCTCTAAGCTCGAGGATGGCTTCCCTGGCAACCAGGCCCCATCCTTTGGAGCTTCCTAGAAGTCACCTCATTAACATAAACTCAGGTGTGGTGAGAGGAGACCATTATGAGTAACAGGACGCCTCTTTCCCCTTTATTGTTCCTGACTGATTCAGGAATTGGAATGAAAGCAGCAGACCACATATAACAAGAGATTCTCCCATTGCTCTTACTGCTTACTGAATTGCAAGGGTTTTAGGAGCCTGTGTGCTTGGAATAGGGACAAAGACAAAATAGATATTTCTTATTATAAATCATAATATCACACCTTGTTATTAGAAATTGGAAGTTAGTAGGCATGAAGTGTCATGATGATTGAACTTTTCTTCAAAATGTTCATCAAAATGTGCGTGTGTGTGTGTGTGGAAAGAGATACACAGAATGTTAGCAATTGTTGAATGTAGATGAGCACATATTTTGCTATACTTTTCTGCGTGTTAGAAACAAAACTGGGAAAAACAAATTGTTGGTGTTTAAGCAAGTGGTCAGAAGTCCAGTACAGCTAGAGGTTTGGATCTAATTCATTCTTGTATGTAACTTATTCCCTTGGATCTGCTCACAGCCCTTGTAAAGTTATTTTACCTAATTTTTCCAGATTAGTTTTAGTTTTTGTTTTTAATGCTTAGCAATCATTTTGACACCTTGATTGTATGTAATTATCAGGATCCACCTTGTCTTGAGGGGTGAAATACTTAAATCTGCTTTTTTAAAGTTCCAAAAATGCAGCCAAATCTAGCAATTTCATTTATTTTTACTTTGGGCATTTATGTACAAAGAAACACCATTGATAGGGAAGCTAAGACCACTTGTTTAGGGCACTGGTGTTGTCTAGGTAGGATTATCTTATAATATACCTGGAGAGGATACCTGCCAATTTCTTCTGATAAATGAATTTATGGAAATTCACAGAAGGCAAATGACTATATTAATAAAATGTAAGAAGTTCAGGTAGATTTGAAAATGGGCCTGGTGATCTAATGATTACAGAGATGTGTGCATGTAAAAAATTAAAAAGGTGCTATGTGCCACTAAAAGATGGAGTTTATCATTCCCACCCATGAAGTAAAAGTATATTCTCTGTCTCTACCTCTCTCCCTTTCTGTCTCTTCTTTTCCCTCCCTTCCTCCTTTCTTCATTTCCTCCTTACCTCCCCAAACTGGCCTCAAGTTGACATTCTTATCTCAACCCTTAATGCCTTTTCCAGACAAAGTGAAGAATGGATATCTTTGGTTCTGTTTTGTTTGGGGGGAGAAACCTGACCTTGTCAATTTATTAGTTGTACTTTGCAGATTGAGAACTGATTATAAAAATCATTTAAAATCGGGTCAACAAAAGTCTTGTAAACAGAATGAATATTTGTTAATGATAATAAATAAAAATCAGATACTTAAATGTAATGATTTTTCCAAAATTAGACCTTTAAAAATGGACTTTCAAAATTTGAGTGGCCCAGAAGGAAAATGTAAATAATTCTGAATTTTTCAATTTGGAATGGAAATCATTGAGGTAAGAGTATGTGACAAACTTGGGGTGGTAATATGTCTGTTTGGGAAAAGAGAAATAGAAATAGAAATGGACTCCCTTTAATTGGTCTAAAAGGGAATTACTGTAGTATTTTTTAAAAGATTTTATTTATGTATTTTAGAGAGAGAGAGAATGTACACATGGGGAGGGGAAGAAGGAGAGAGAGGGAGAGAGAGAACCTTAAGCAGACTCCCCGCTAAGCACAGAGCTCGACTATGGGGCTGGATCTCACGACCCTGAGATCCTGAGCTGAGCTGAAATCAAGAGGTCACTCAACCGAGCCACCCAGGTGCCCCAGAAATTACTATAGTATTAACTCAGCTGGAGTCCAGCCCCAGAGTAGTAACTGTTTAGTTCTGTCAGCACCGTGAAACCCTCTGACTGGTACAAATATAAGTGCTTCTGCTTTAAAGAGGAGTGTGCCTGTGCAGGCAGGCAAACCTGAGACACATTGATTAAAAGGCTTGGCATCTATTAATAGAATTGCAGATGGGGACAGAAGTGTTTTAACTCAATTATGCCTCAAGACCTGAGGAAGTGGCTCCTGTTGATTCTCCCAACTGACACCTTAGGCTTCAGCAAATGGAAAAAAACAAAAAACAAAAAACAAAAAAACCCAAAACAGAACAATAACAACAACAAAAAACACCTTTTTTCTCCACTGCTGGCTTCTTTCATAACGATAGTTTATTGAATGGATGCCTGCTATGTATCAAGTACTTCACATTTATTCTAATAATCATGCGCAGTATTTTAGTAATGTTATAGGTTATAGATTGCTGATAATATAGGTAATATTTTTCCCGTTTGACAAATAGGGGAAATGAAAGATATAATCAATGAATTAACTCAGTGGTTCAGCACAGCAAATGGTGGGAGTCTAGATAAGAGCCAGGCGTAGCGACGCCTGGGTGGCTCAGTTGGTTAAGTGTCTGCCTTCAGCTCAGGTCAGGATCCCAGCATCCTGGGATCAAGTCCTGCCTCAGGAGCATTGGGCTCCCTGCTCAGTAGGGGGCCTGCTTCTCCCTCTCCTTCTGTCTGCTACTCCCCCTGCTTGTGCTTTCTCTCTCTGTCAAATAAATAAATAAAATCTTAAAAAAAAATAAGAGCCAGGCCTAACCCAAGGCTACCTGCCTGCCTTAAGGCAAACTGAGGGCTTCAGAGGGGAGGGGGGCTGGGGGAATGGGATAGGCCAGTGATGGGTATTAAGGAGGGCACGTATTGCATGGTGCACTGGGTGTTATACGCAAGTAATGAATCATGGAACTTTACATCAAAAACTAGGGATGTACTTTATGGTGACTAACATAATATAATAAAAATATTATTAAAAAAAGAGAATGCTCTGAGACAATGAGAGCTTTTAACTCTTAACTCAGCTATGATACAAGGTTGGTAGTATGAACACCTCACAGGTGACAGATGACATTATTGCTCGGAAGTGTAATAGTCATGACAAGAAGCAAAAAAATCTTGCAAATGATACTTGCAGTAGAGTAGATAAGGGATTAGAGTAATCTTTTTGGAACTTGGTATTTTTCCTTGCAAGGCTCTCAAATAATTCAAGTAAGAGTAACTGAATTTGTGAAATTATAGCATTTTAGAAGTAAAAGGACTTTGAGGAGTCTCTAGTTCAGTGGTTCAAAACCTGGTAGGGTATGATGATTCTTTGTTACAGTCGACTCACCAACTTAATAGAATTTGTACTTTTATTTACAGTCATATGAAAGTGTACAATAGGGGGAATTGACCTAATCTAAGAGGTCATGGAAGGCTTTCTAAAGGATGTGTAATTGAACTGACATCCTTTAGAATATTGAGAGGCAACTAGCCAAAGTGAGGGTAGAGACTGGGAAGACAATTCCAGGCAGATGAACAGAAGGCCTCCATGACAAGGGTGAGTAAGGACATCGAAAACAGAAAGTACCAAACAGCTAATATACCAGTGTAAAACCGAAAAAGTAGTTTGGAGCCTGAACACATGGGGCCTGTGGACCGGGTAAAGAATATTTAATGCTTAATCCTAAATGCAATGACAACCCTTCAAAATGTTTTAAGTATGGATGGGACAAGGCCTAATTAGCATTTCAAAATGATCACTCTAGTGAAGGTCAATAATGAGTGGATGGCAGGTGCACCTATGGTAACTACAAAGAGGTAAAAATACACCAATCATACTGAGGAAAATAACTGAAAACTTCAACAATTTTGAGATATAATCTATACAAACTAAAATGCACCTGTTTTGAATGCTGTGACAATGTAGCCACTATTATAATCAATCAATATACAGACAATTTCCATCACTCCAAAATTTTCCTTATGATATTTGTCAATCCATTCCTGGCACCTTAGCTTCTTCAAGGTTCTTTCATCAATGTTTTATAGTTTTCGGCATACAGATCTTTTACCTCCTTGGTTAAATTAATTCCTGAGTATTTTATCTTTCATGCTACCATAAGTGAGATGGTTTTCTTGATTTCCTTTTTGGATAGATCATTGTTGATGTAAAGAAATGAAACTGATTTTTAAGTGCTTATTTTGTATCTTGAAACTTTACTGAATTTGTTTACTGCTTCTAACTCTGTGTGTGTGTGTGTGTGTGTGTGTGTGTGTAATCTTGAGGGTTTTTTACATAAGGATTATGTCATCTGCAAACACAGATAATTTTTTTAAAGATTTTATTTTTTTATTCGACAGAGATAGAGACAGCCAGCGAGAGAGGGAACACAAGCAGGGGGAGTGGGAGAGGAAGAAGCAGGCTCATAGCAGAGGAGCCTGATGTGGGGCTCGATCCCATAACGCCGGGATCACGCCCTGAGCCGAAGGCAGACACTTAACCGCTGTGCCACCCAGGCGCCCCAAACACAGATAATTTTACTTTTTCTTTTCCAATTTGGATGCCTTTTGTTTCTCTTCTTGTGTCTGCTTGCTCTTTCTTATACGTTAGTACTATGTTGAATATTGAATAGAAATAATGAGAGTGGACATCCTTGCCTGTAGCAGATCCTAGAAGATAATTTTTCGGTTTTTTCCCCATCGATCATGATGCTAGCCCTGGGCTTTTAATAAGTGGCCTTTATTGTGTTATTCAATTTATTTACATACAATTGTTTATAATATTTTAATTTCTGAGGCACCCATTATAATACCTCCTCTTTCACTTCTGATTTTATTAATTTGAGTTCTCTCTCTCTCTTTTTCCTTTTCCAGCTAAGGGTTTCATGATTTTATATTTTTTTCAAAAAAAAACTCCTAGTTTTTAGAAATTTTTCTCTCTGTTTTTCTATTTTCTATTTGATTATTTCTGTTCTGATCTTTATTATTTCCTTTTTTTCTCCTAACTTTGGGTCTAGTTTACTATTTTTTTCTAGTTCCTTGGGATTGTTGAGATTTTTTTCTTTTATAACATAGATGTTTATTGATATAAAGTTCCCTCTTAATGCTGCTTTTGCAGCATCCCACAAGTTTTGGTAAGCTGTTTTTTCGTTTTTGTCTTGAGATATTTTTAAAATTCCCTTTTAATTTTCTATTTGACACAGTAGTTGTTAAAGAGTGTGTTAGTTTCCAGGTATTCTTCCCAACACCATTTGTTGAAGAGACTGTCCTTTACCTCTTGTGTATTTGTAGCACCTTGTTTGTTATCAGTTGGCAGTATATGCACGGATTCATTTCTGGGCTTTCTATTTGTTTCATTCATTTCTATGTCTGTCTTTATGCCAGTGCAATACTTTTTTGATTACTGCAGCTTTGTAACATGTTTTGAAGTCGTGTGATTTCATGATGATTTGAAATCATGTGATTTCAAATGTGATACCTGCAGCTTTGTTCTTTTTCAGGAATCATTTGGCTACTCATTAATGAGTGTGTGTGTGTGTGTGTGTGTGTGTGTGTGTGTGTGTGTGGTTCCATATGAATTCTGGAATTGACTTTTCTATTTCTGTAAAAAACATGCCATGGGGATTTTGAAAGAGATTGCACTGAGTCTATGGATTGTTTTGGGTAATATGGGCATTCTAACAATACTGTCTTCCAATCCATGAACATAAGACATCTTTTCCATTTGTTTGTGTCTTGTTTCATTTTTTCATCAGTGCTGTGCAGTTTTCAATATACAGGTTTTTTTCACCTCCTTAATTAAGTTTATTCTTAAACATTCTATTCTTTTTGGTGCTACTATAAACAGGAAGGTTTTCCTAATTTTGTTTTAGGATAGTTTGTTGGTAATGTATAGAAATGCAACTGATTTTTTTACATAGATTTTCTATCCTGCAACTTTACCGAATTTATTTATTCTAATGGGTTTTTTTTTAACGGAGTCTTTAGAGTTTTCTATATATAAGATCATATCATTCACAAACAGGGAAAGTTTTACTTCTTTCTTTCCAATTTGGATGGCTTTTAGTTCTTTTTCTAGTTTAATTGTTCTTTCTAGAATTTCAAGTATTATGTTGAATCTAAGTGTCAAGAGTGGGTATCTTTGTCTTGTTCCTGAGCTTAGAGGAAAATGTCGTAGTTTTTCACCATTGAGCATAATTTTTGCTGTGAGCTTATCATATGTGGCTTTTATTGCACTGAGATACATTCCTTCTATACCTAGATTATTGCTCATTGAGAGTTTTTAATCATTAAGGGATATTGAATTTCGCCAAATGACTTTTTTTGCATCTGTTGAGATGATCATACAATTTTTATCCTTCATTCTGTTAATGCGCTGTAGCACATTAATTGATTTTTGTACGTTGAACCATCCTTGTATTCCGGGGTAAATCTGCTTGATCATGGTGTTTGATCCTTTTAATATGCTGTTGGATTCAGTTTGCTAGTATTTTCTTGAGGATTTTGCAACTATGTGCATCAGGGATAGTGGCCTGTAGTTTTCTTGATCTGGCTTTGGTATCAGTTTAATGCTGGCCTTATAAAATGAATTTGGAAGTGTTCCCTGTGCTTCAGTGTTCTCAAAGATTGAGAGGGATTGATGTTGTTAATTTTTCTTTAAATATTTGGTAACATTAATCAGTGAAGCCATTTGCTCCTGGGCTTCTCTAGGTTGAGTGGGTTTGATTACTGATTCAATCTCTGTACTACTTATAGGTCTCTTCAGACTTTCTGTTTCTTACTAGTTTAGTCTTGGTAGGTCATATGTTTCAAAGCATTGATAAATTTATAAGTTGGCATTATCTAGTAACTTTTAAATCATGTGCAACCTGGAATTGCACACCAATGTATATAACTTACAGAAATCTTTGCCTGTGGGCACCAGGGGTTAAGTTCAAAAGTAGTCAATTATCATCCTTTACAGTAGCCCCAAAATGGAAACAATCCAAATGTCCATCAGAAATAGAATGGACAAATACATTGTGATATGTTCATACAATCCCAGACAGTAACTAAAATGAATAAAACATAGGTCACATGACAATGTGGATGAATTCCCAAACAATGCTGATTAAAAAATGCAAACATGCAGCAATTCCTGCTGGACAGTTTATTTAATATAAAGTCCAATGAGAAAGAACTAACCTATAGTCTTTAAGGATATATACTCATGTGATATAACAATATAAAGAGCAAGAGATAAATTACTTTAGACATCAAGATAGTAGTTTTAGTTGGGTGGGTAGCAAGGAGCTCTGATTGGAATGGGCAGAGAGAGAAGTTGCTGATGGAATGCTGGTGTTGGTTTCTTGACTGGATATTGGCAGTAAGTGCATCCCATGTATAGTAACATGCTGTGGTATAGGTTCTCATGTTTTTCTGTGCATATGTGATATTTTACAATTGACATTTTTACTTCACATTAAAAAACAAATTAAATATAGGAAGGACAGTTGGGAGGCTATTGTCCAATTTTTCAAGGGAGGAAAGGTGGTAGGTGAAAGAAGAATAGGAGTAAAAGAGTTTAAGAGATATGAAAAGGCATCTCAAGGCAGTAAAGAATAGGGGGAGTAAATTAAATTTTTGTGTTTTACAGTCCAAGTACCTAACACTTATAGAGTGTGTATCGGTTTGAACTGTAGGTCGTTTCATTTTTTCTATGTGGATACCAAATTACCCTAGCATCATTTATTAAAATGTATTTAAACTTCACATTAATCCCATGGGTCAGCATTTATTACAGTCCTGATTTTATGTTTGAACAAACTGAGTCAAAGATCAGTTAAGCAACTTTCAAAAGAGCAGGATAACCTAATATAGCAATTTCTACTTTCATTTGCAACCAAGGACTAACAGCATTTATTGAATAGCAGTGTTTTGAGGTATGAGGGAAAGTGCCTTAAATGCATATTCTCATTCAATCTTCCAACAAACTTGCGAAGCCAGTCCTACAATGATCTCCATTTACACTGGGGGAAGTGAAGTCTTAAAGAGATGAAGACCAAAATATTTGTAAAGGGGAGCCAGGTGTGGGACACAGATCTATTACTCTTTAAAATTCAGGCTCTAAATTATTTTTATTTTTTTTTAAGATTTTATTTATTTATTTGACAGAGAGACAGACAGCCAGTGAGAGAGGGAACATAGGCAGGGGGAGTGGGAGAGGAAGAAACAGGCTCCCAGTGGAGGAGCCTGACGTGGGGCTTGATCCCAGAACGCCAGGATCATGCCCTGAACTGAAGGCTGACACTTAATGACTGAGCCACCCAGGCGCCCCCAGGCTCTAAATTATTAATCTGTACTGCTTTGGCAATATGCTAGACGTGATCATAGATTTGAAATTATCATTTTTTGCTTTTCTATTACAAAGCATTCACAGGTTTTCTTTGAGGGTTTCAACATAGATAATCCTTGCTCCATATTTCTTCTCGATCACAGAAGGAAGAGGTAGGTTGAAAACAATCAGAAAGCCCCAAATTTGTACTATTTCTTTTTCAACATCAGCTTTCCATATGCTATCTCTAACTTTGACAGTTGTCACCATACTGTGGATCTTTAATATTAAATTGATCTAAATTCTTTTGCTTCTACTTTTTCTCTTTGCTACACAATTCTCTATCATGGCTCAAGATGGAAATTCAGAGTGAGCAGTTACCAAGATTTCACTGTATGCTTCAGCAACAAGATGTTAATATGCACAACTGGACTTTACTATTTTCTTTTCNGAAATTCAGAGTGAGCAGTTACCAAGATTTCACTGTATGCTTCAGCAACAAGATGTTAATATGCACAACTGGCCTTTACTATTTTCTTTTCTTTTTTTTAAAAAAGATTTTATTTATTTATTTGACAGAGATAGAGACAGCCAGCGAGAGAAGGAACACAAGCAGGGGGAGTGGGAGAGGAAGAAGCAGACTCATAGCGGAGGAGCCTGATGTGGGGCTCGATCCTACAATGCCGGGATCATGCCCTGAGCCGAAGGCAGACGCTTAACCACTGTGCCACACAGGCACCCCATGGACTTTACTATTTTCTATCTCCTATTTTACTGGTTTTGTTCTATAATTCTGCTCCTTTGCCTGTTTTTCTCACANATAGCGGAGGAGCCTGATGTGGGGCTCGATCCTACAATGCCGGGATCATGCCCTGAGCCGAAGGCAGACGCTTAACCACTGTGCCACACAGGCACCCCATGGACTTTACTATTTTCTATCTCCTATTTTACTGGTTTTGTTCTATAATTCTGCTCCTTTGCCTGTTTTTCTCACAGAATAAATACCTGGTCATTCTGATAACTTGCTGATCATAATTCTTTATCATTAAATATGTTTACTTCCCGAGAGACGTTTCTCCTTCTGGAACTCTGACCTTTGAGACCCTGCTGAGCTCATTATTATTGCCAGTAACAGATACCCAGCCCTCATCAGAATGCTCTGATAGACACTTCCTTTTTTGCTTGACATTGGACATTTCACTTCCTGACATCTACAATTTTGTGAGAATTTCAGTGACTGCCGCAAGCCTGCATTTCATCCCCACTGATAGCATCAGTGCGAAGTATGCAAGAATGCCTCTGTCTCTATCATTAATGCATTAATGTGTCTGTTAAATACATCTTTGTTGGCAATGTTTGATGAGCCAAATTAATTTCACGTAATTACTTACACTACAATATTAGATTATTCTTCCTGTAATATTTGATTACTTTTCCAAGGTGTCCATTTACATGCAATATTTGTGTTGCATATGTCCCCTTAATTTATATCTATTCCTTTAGAAAATACTGAGCATCCTTGTGATATAGCATGAAAAGTACAAAAATTGAATTATCAACAGGAATAACATAGTAGGTGCTCTAAAAATATTTGCTGAATGAATAAGTGAGTGAACGAACACAATAGTGACATAGAAATTGAATAATTGCATACCTTGTCAAGAGTTTGCTTGACATTCTCATGGGAAAAATCCAGAAATCCATTAGTTCAGGGATATTGGTTACTGGCACTGATAAGGGAATGGGTAACACTTACCTCTCATTCTGGACTAAGGAGCAAAGAGAATTATTATTTTTTATTATTTTTTAAAGATTTTATTTATTTATTTGAGAGAGTATGAGCTGGAGAGAGAGGGAAAGAGAGGGAATCTGAATTAGGCTCTGCACTGAGAACGCAGCCTGACATGGGGCTCGATCTTACGACTGCGAGATCGTGACCTGAGCCAAAACCAAGAGTCGGCTGCTTAACCAACTGAGCCATCTAGGAGCAAAGGGAATTATATCTGAACTCTTGTTGAGAATGAATTTCACTGTCTAAGTTTGAATAAATTGAAAGACAATAAGACAATGAGCTACTTGAATCACTAAATAGAACAGTCAAAAAAGGAAAAAGTCCTGAAATTATCTCATGATGGTAAGGTGTGCAGAGAGGGTGTTAGTAGCTGAGCTGGTAGAAGAATAATAACTTCCAATGTTGAAACTAATTTAGGCAAAAGCAGCAAATTCTACAGCCCTTATAGTTTCCCAGTATCCTTATATGATCTATTACCCTCTTTCTTTGTTTTGTATTATTACAGAGAGAGTGAGCCATTACCAAGATGGCTGAAGCTGTAAAGTTTAAAATGTAATTAGAATCAAATAATGGCACACAAAGCATAGTTGATTAGTGTACAATAAGAAGGTAGGCATTACTCATAGTTAAAGAACCAGGCAACCATTCCCACCAATGATTCTTTCCACAAAAGAGCCTAAGCATAGCAATCACTTCTGGGCAATAGGGTCAATTGCCTATAGGTTGATGAAAATGAAATACGTTATCTTCCCACTCTAAAATGTAATCAATAGTCAGGGAGAATATGTATTCACTGTTTATGATACTTCCTCTGGTTGCATTCACTTCTAAAACTGTAACATTTAGCCCCTGATCCCAACACTCTGCTGAAACAGCTCTTATAATGGGTTTCATGAACTCCCTATTTGCAAAATTCAAAAACATCATCTTAGTTCTCATTTGCTTTGGCCTCTCTGCAGTGTTTGACACAACTGACCATTTCATTTTTCTTAAAACATTTGCTGCGTTTGGCTTCCGTGGCCCAATGATATTTCTCATTCCTTTTGGCTACATAACATCTGAATCTCCTTCCTGTGTTTGGAGAAGTCTCACTTTTTGAGGTGGTGCCCTTCCTCCAGTTTGGAAACTGAAAATGCCAGACATTCATTTTATCGGCTTTCATAGCAGCTAGGAAGCAAAAGTATGTCCAATTCCTAAATTCTCACATATATCAGCCCTGGTCTTTGAATCAGAATAAGTGATGCAAACCGGCGAAGAATAAGAGAGTCAGTCCGGGTGACCAAGGACAGCTGAGGTAGCCTCTCTATGAAAATTCCAGATGCAGTAATTGTAGAATTTCTGGTGGTGGAATGCAGTGTCCTGTGCTGAGATTTTGTTGGTGTAAGCTGGATGCCTGTGCTCAGTAGGATTTTCTTTATGGCATCACTATAAATCTAGTATAATTGTAATCATTCTTCATTTTTTTTCCCAAGTTACATGCCGTATGTCACGCAAATTGTCTTAATGGACTCCAGGTGAAATAATACCAAAGTATTCTGGAACATTAAAATAATTGCATCTGAGAGTTTATACAAAGAGAGTAAAATTCCTCCTCTTTTCTGTCCTATTCCTCTGCCCTCCTCTCTCTTTCATTAAACATTTCAACTATATTTTTGTTAAGAATTAGATGGTAAATGTGAAATGGTCAATTATGCCTTAGATAATGACTCATTAAAGAAAGGGTTAAGAATCTAGTTTGGGTTAAATCAATTGAATCATAGAGTCAGAAAAAAAAATCTCAAAGGAAATTTAATTCCACCTTACATTTGGTGTTTAAGTCTCTGTAATACCTCCAACACACAGTAGTCCACCTTCTATGCAAACACCTCAATTATTATAATTGAAGTTTTAGATCATGAAGTAACCCTTAACAAACTATGCCAACACCACACTTTTTCAGAAGAAGAAAACCAAGGCCAAGGGAGGATGAATGAGCAGCCTATGGCTGCATATTCATAAGTGGTTGATCCCTGTCTCTGGGTTCAGTGGTTTCTTCGCTATACCTCTGTCCTCACCCTTGAGGCATCTCTAGCTGACCCTGAATATTAGAACATTTTTCCTTATAATGAGTTCAAATTTATCTCTCTGAAACCTTCTTGGTCCATTGATTCCTAAACATGTAGAGACATAAAGAATGAGGTTAATCCCTCTTTGAGAAGACTGCTGTTTACTTTGCTCTGAGTTTCTGATACATGTTCTCCCCAGGGTAAGGATTTCCCTAATACCTACAACTTAGTCCTCACATATTGGCACTTTCTGAGTCACCCTCACCATTCCTGGCAGACCTCTGGGCACACTCCGGTTTATTTTATTGGGTAGTAACTAGAACTATACATGCTATTTCTGTTGTACTTTCACCAGCTTACAATTTTTCTTATTCGTTCTCTTGAATAAGGAAACATCTGAGCCTGAAGTGACTCATAAAGTCTTGGAAGGAATCTTGGTATGTCGGAGGTGGTTTGGTAAACAGGATGTTTGGAGAACTGTCTCAGAAAGAGGATAGTGAAAGCAGACTTGTAAAATACCAGCTGCTGGAGGCATGCCAGAAATCCTTTTCTAACAACTTACAGACTTCGGGGAAGTCATTTAATCCCTTTGGGCCTGTGTTTGAACATGTGTAAAATAAGCCATATGACTTAAGTGATCACTAAGGAGTTAGCAAACTTGCTGGAGAGGAAAGAGCAAGAGGGCTTTGATTCTGAGGGTCTGATCCATTCACATCTGAGGTCTGTTACTCACTAGTTGTGTGAATTTGGGCCAGTAGCTTCTGTATCTGGCCTCAGTTTCTTCCTCTTGAAAACACATATGTGAATAAGGGAAACTGAAGAGAAGAAAGTCACAGGAATTTTATGGTGCTTAAGATTCTGTGTCAACCAGCAAACAAACAGAAAAGACCTCTGCTATTACATAATCCATATCCCTTACTCGACTATGGTGTTTTCAAAGTCAGAGTCCCCACCTGTGTAGAATAACTGAGGTTCTGTTTTTATGAAAATGCATCATTTATATCATAGGTATTCTGCTCTTCCTTGGTTTAATTAGTCCTTTATCAGAACTGATGGAATTGTATATTATGTAGCATTTCAACAAGCTTGGGAAGAAACTCCCTTGAGCTGCTGTCATAAAGAGCCAGCGACCAAGACTTCTCAACATGACCTCTTCCAGTAATGAGCTGTTTCTAACTTTATCCACATCATAGGCACTCAGACCATTAGCTGGTTTTGAAGAGCAGGTTGGGATACCAAAGACCATTATATGTGATTATTGATTTTTCTAAAAGCTGCGTCTGGGGATTATCAACCAAGCAAGTAGCAAGCAGACCACACTGGATGTCTTTCTTCAGTTGAACATCAAGATGACCTAGCTTGTGGCAGACTCAGTCAGCTGAAAGAGGGTGTTTTTGTATTTTTTAACAACTCAAAGCAACCTCTTCCCAAACATCTCAAATTAACTGCAGCACAGGGGAATGGTCCATGAATTATTTATGAAAAACACATGTACCACTGTTCATCTTTTTCTTCAGCTGTGACTTGTCATGCTCTTTCCTAGAAGAAGTCAGAGGATAAACAGGTTCAACAATTTTGTGTACTGATATCCTCCAGGGATGACCTTATTTTTTATTTTATTATTTTCTTTGCTTTGATAAAAGTGACCAGAGAGCTAAAGTTTGAGTAAATATTGCCTTACTAACTTGTAGTTGCAAGAAGATCTTTAAAAAGGCATTTGTTTGATGGCTAGTACAATTATATGTTTCTTTGAGCCAAAAATTAAAATTAAAAATGGAAAGAGACATCTCTGATGGAGATTAGGGTATGGAACACATGCCAGAGCACTGATTCTTCAATAATCACAATTCAAACTGAGAGCTGATATTAATTCAGTGGAGACTATGTCATAATGCTAGGTGCTAGGTGTGTTGCATGTTACAATACATCCAGTTTTCATAACCCTGACCTCACAACCAAGCACTTTTTATTCTCATTTTAAAGATGATGGAATTATTATCGGAGAGGTTTTCAAGTATTTCAACAGGGCCTGGTATTTTACACAGTACTTTAATACAAATGATCAATTACAATTCTTTTGTAGTCTGTAGTGCAGGCTTAAATGGCCTCATTTTATAAATGAGCAAACAGAGAAGTTTGGCATTGGATAGCAAGACTGTGCCTACATGTCTCTAATGCAACAGCTTTAATGAGTCTGTGTTGAGAAACTTATTTACCAAAAATTATTCTAAGGACCTTACCTGTCTTATTCTATTGATCTCTCATGTAATCATGCCAAACAGATACCTCCATTTTATAGATGAAGCAAGGTGAAATATTTTGCTCAAGGTTATCCAACTAATGTGTGGTAGAACCAGGATTCCAGTTCAGGTTAGCTGGACTCACTGCCTGTAGTGTTTCTTTAAAAATACCCTGTACAACATTGTAGGTAATGATGCACTCCTTGTCTTTGCTCATGACTTAATCTTCTTGAAATTAATGACACATTCATGATAGTGGTACACCACATTCACATTCTCCTGAAGTATAAAAGCAGATAATAATAATATGTACTGTTGTGAGGATTAAATGAATTAATATGCCTAAAACACTTAGGGCAGAGCCTGGCAGATGGAGTTATAGAATGAAGGCTAGCTATTGTTTTTCCCAGTGTTATTGTTTCCTTTTTTCTAAGGCAACATAGGCTATGCTAAAAGTCTCATTTTCTTTTTTTTTTTTATTATTATATTATGTTAGTCACCATACAGTACATCCCTGGATTCCGATGCAAAGTTCAATGTTTCATTATTTGCATATAACACCCAGTGCACCATGCAATATGTGCCCTCCTTACTACCCATCACCAGTCCATCCCAATCCCCCACCCCCCTCCCCTCTGAAGTCCTCAGTTCGCTTCTCATAGTCCATAGTCTCTCATGTTTCATTCCCCCTTCTGATTACCCCCCTCTTTCTTTATCCCTTTCTTCCCCTACTGATCATCCTAGTTCTTATGTTCCATAGATGAGAGAAATCATATGATAATTGTCTTTCTCTGCTTGTAAAAGTCTCATTTTCTAAAACCCTCCTTGACTCTGGAAAGAACTCTTGTTAGTGTACATGTTTCATGTGTGGGATCTAAACTCATTACATTCCTGTGGACAAATGTTAGAAATAGGACCCATATCCTCCAAGTTCCTTCATAATATTCCCAGGTGCTCAAAACATTGAAGTTCTCGAGGTGGCCTTGTTATCTGCAGCTCTTCCTTTGCACAGCTCCTTCCTGAGTGTCCGGTTGTCACAGTGACACTGACAAGCACTGACAGGCTTGTAGGCTTCCCTCGAGAGTCTCTGTAGCCAGCCTGGCCCCACCATTAGCAAACACTGTGTGAGTGCTGTGTGTTGGCTCTTGCCTGCTGGTTATAAGTCAGACAAGCCCTTGCCTCGCAGCCAGAATTCCCTGGAGTCTGCAAACTGACACAAAAGAACAGAATACCTCTCTCTTGCCACAGCCTAATCAAGCCAAAGGCCCTAACTATCAAATTAGGATTCTTCAGGCCTTCAGCGGTGGAACTTATTTTTCTCTGCTCACTCTAGGGCATTAACCTTCCAGTCACATTGATCTGCATATGATATTTTCACTTCACTGTCAGGAAGACTCTTTGGGAAGAGCTGAGTAAAACTGAAGGGAAAGAGGATGAGTGTTTGGGATGGTAACAGTCAAGAGAAATTCTCACTTACCTAGGGAGGTAGCAGGTTTTGCTCTTAAAATCATGGAGTATCCTGTCTAAACTGGCCATTGTTGATGCCATCTAGAACTTGATGCATTGTGACCTAGGTAACATGAAGTGTCAAATTATGTAGGTCTAAAAAGAAAATCTAGTGTCTTCCCTGGGGATAGTAGGAAAAACTTTTGTGACATCTTAATCTATGCTATGCAATTACTCTTTTTACCTGTACATCACATGGACAAACTTTAAGATTTAGCATAAACAAACCTGAGGTTGAATCCTGTTTCTACCCCTCATAATACAGTAACTTTGGGTGAGATATTTTAGCCCTGTAAGCCTCAGTAAAATATGAATTACTTATATTATCTTGAAAGGTTGTTTTGAGAATAAAAAGTGATGATGATTTCAAAGAGGTTAGAAAATGCTATGTCCTCACAAGACTGGCTCAAAATCCACTCTCAGTAGAGCCTTCCTTGATCCCACCTTATGTTGCCCCTTCTCCTTTACTCTGTTATTTCTGATTTCCCTGTTTATGTATTTCACAGAAACTATCACTGTCTGAAATACTCTTGTTTTACTTAGTGTTTGTTCAAGCTTGCTTATTGTTCTCTCCACATGGCATCTTTTCTTCCCCCCTGGCATTCAGAACAACACCTAATACTGATCAGCAATGAATAAAAATTGCGAGTGGCTAAATAACTGTATTAGTTTCTTTTTTTTTTTTTAAAGATTTTATTTATTTATTTGACAGAGACAGCCAATGAGAGAGGGAACACAAGCAGGGGGAGTGGGAGAGGAAGAAGCAGGCTCCCAGTGAAGAAGCCTGATGTGGGGCTCGATCCCAGAACACTGGGATCACGCCCTGAGCCGAAGGCAGACGCTTAACGACTGCGCCACCCAGGCACCCCCTGTATTAGTTTCTAATGGCTGCTATAACAAATTACCACAGACCTGATGGCTTACAATAACACAAATGTTTCCTTTTTTTAAAACATTTTATTTATTTATCCGAGAGAGAAAGACAGAGAGAGAGAGATTGAGGTAGGGAACAGCAGAGGGAGAGGGACAAGCAGACTCCATGATGAGCATGGAGCCCACACAGGGCTCGAGCTCATGACCCTGAGATCGTGACCTGAGCCCGTACCCAAAGTCAGATGCCTGACTGACTGAGCCACCCAGGCGCCCCAACACAAATGTATTCTGTTAGAGTTCTGTAGGCCAGATGACCAAAATCAATATCACTAATCCAAAACTGAGGTATGGGCAGGATCATGCTTAATCTGGGCCTTTAGGGAAAAATTTATTCTTTGTTCTTTTCATCGTCCTGTGGCTGCTGACCTTCTTTGCTTATAGCCATATCATCCCACTCTCTGCTTCCATGGTCACATTACTTTCTTCTACCCCTCTGTGCCAAATTTCCCTGTGTCTCCATCTAATAAAAATATGTGTAATTGCATTTCAGGCCCACCTGGATACTCCACAATAATCTCCCCATCTCAAAATCCTTAATATAATATATTTCTGCAAAACCCTTTTTTGCTATATAAAGCAACATTCACAGCTCCAAGGAGTAAGATGTGGGTATCTTTTACAGGAGAATATATTTCATTTTACCACCTGACTATTTTTTTATCTTTTTTTAATAACCCTTCCTTCTATCCTTTCAACCATCACCTTTGGACTTTTGCTGTCTATCAGTACTTATCATCTCTGCTCTTCCCTAACCTTCTTTTTTCTTTCACCCCTTTGTCTCTCTTCTTCCTTTGTTTTCTTTCTTTCTCCTTCATTTTTTTTCTTCCTTCCTAGAGGAACCACAGAAATTTAAATGATCCATTTAAGTCCTTATTTGCTCTCGGTACTTTCCCGCATGCTGTGTAAAATAAAACAGTATAAAATATATCCCAGTCAAAGCCCTCACTAAATTTAGTGGCAGTTAGTTGGACTTTCTTTAATTTCTTTTGATTTTAGGGCTATGATAACCATTTGACTTCACCCTTTAAAGGCCTCTTCTTAATAATGCTCAGTGAATCCATAAGTAATTATCAAGGACAATCTGTGTTTTGGTGAAGAGGGCCAAAATAATTATAACACTAATCAAAGATGCCAATTACTAGGTAATTATTCAGCCACCACCTGATAATTAACGTGTGTTACTTGTATGATCAACCAGCTAACATTTCAATTAGAACCTGATATAGGTCACTTAATGTCCTTGAAAGCTAGGGCAAAATACAAAACCCCACCTACCCCAAAGAGTCTTTCTTAATATTTAATTGATTAATCATATTGGACTTGATTCATAGGACTCCAGGTCATTTGGATGGCAGATATCTCAGCTGAATTCAATTAATTTAGCACTTTCTTAACCTTGAGTAAACACATCACAGAAGTAGAATGTAATCAGCATTATAAGAAATATGGCAAACTCAAGACTATCTTTTGCATTTAGCATGCTGAAGCATTTTCCTCATATAGAACGGTGGCAAGGAACTCCTGCATAAAAATCCGAGTGGTCCCAATATAAATGTTGATCACAAGTTTGTGTGTCCTTTGGCCAGGATTTCTGGGAAGGTGGCATCATTTGATGGCATATAATTAAGTCCACAAAAGTTTCTGAAAGGCAGCTTAATGTCACTCAACAAGACTAAGCTGAATTGGATTTGTCTGTCTAAACACGGGGCTTAAAATGAAAGTGCTAATCAAGCATCTTTTAGGTAAGCACCTCTTTCTCCTGTTTATTTTTGTCTGTGGGGAAATAGAACTGCAAAAAGCAAAACCGAAGAACTGTTGTTGCTTGATGAAATGTCAGGGGCCCTGAAGCTGCTCTCTTGTTAATCCAGTGTACTTATTTCCATTATAAGGGACTTACTTGGGAACAGTAGGCAGTGAGAATGGGCAGCATGAAAAATAAACTTTAGCCCAAGGCAGTTGCACTGAACATAGAAGAAATGGAGGCTTTGGGTGTGCTGGAACAGAACTCTGAGAAGGATGGGGCAGCCGTAGTTTAGCTAGTTCCTGACTACTGTCTTTGATCAAAGGGATAAGAGGAAATGCATTGGTAAGGTCATAGAGGGTTCTAAGGAAAATATGGGCCTAAGGTGATTATCCAGGCAATTCAGGCCAGTTTTCCTCTTGAGTAATATAAAGCTGTTTAATTCTATTTCTCTCTCACCCCTCTTTTTAAATAATATCTGGCATGGCAAGCAGAAAATAATAGTATGTATTGTGGTAAGCAGAAAAACAAAACAAACGACATCAATAACAAAATAATATAAGACTATAGTTAAACATATCTGAATTTTAAACATAGAATCCTAGATCAAGAAAGGTAATTTTACACAACGTCTCTGAGCCTCAGTTTCCCAAGCATGGGTTCTGGAGCTGGACCACAAGTTTCAAATTCCAGCTTTACCTCTTACCAACTGTGTGACCTCAGATAGATTATCGAACCTTGTAGTTTGCTCATTTATAAAACGTAGATGACAATAATACCTATCTTACCCGTTACTGTGAGGAGTAAATTAGTTAATGCATAGAAAGGTAATACATGAGATCCAGTTAAAAAGAGTGTTAGAAAAAGTGTTCAATGAATGTTAGCAGTTGTTGTCATCCTTGTTGTTACTATTATTATTTCCACATCTGTTAATGAGGGAGCAATTTCCACCTCCCTGAATTAGGACATATATGAAATATTGATCTGAGTATCATAGAGCAAGAGCTTAATCCATGACATGCACTATATTTACTGGCAAATGTATACATTTATTCCTCCCCATGTATGCATCTTTCTCTTGGCTTGGTGCCCTCAAGTCAATTCTCAGAGAAATTATGAACCATCTTATGGCCAGAAGTATATGTACAGCTCTACTTTTTTTCTGGTTCTCTTCACCTTTCTTGAACGAGTTTTTCCATAGAAATTTCCCAGACAGGGTCATTGATATAGTGATTTGGAGTCACTTTAAAATGCCTGGAAGCCATAGGAGTATATATTACAACATGTATGTCTATGCTTTAAGTTGAGGGTGAAGAGGGGAAAGAGTTGAATAAAGACTTCCAGTTCCTCCTCCTAGTAACTATAACTCAAAGTATACACTGCAACTCCCATTTGCCTGCAAAAAGAGTTGCTGATGGACCAGAAAGCAAATTGAAGAGCAAAGCAAGACAGAGGTGATCCATCCCTCTCTGTTTGCTGTAGTCCAAAAAAAAAAAAGGGGGGGGTAACTTTTCCAGTCCTCCAGTCTAGCTCCAAAATAGGCACCAAATAGCTGTGGAAACCCAGAAGAGACTCCAGCTAAGTCCATCTGGGAGAAAAATGATGATGTTTGCACTAGTCTTGAATAAATACAAGTTAAGAAGAGAGGGAAGATATAATGTTTAGTAGTGAAAACAACATAGTCAAAGCATGGAAGGCACAATGATGCCTTCCTTTATTCCATCTTGATCTTGGAAAACTTGTTATTATATTTTTATATGAAACGTGAAGAAAGGACACAGACAGATGTTCCTGAAGGAAGTCCCACTGGATTGGACATCTACCATTGGATTATGTGAACAACTTGGAAAACAATTTCCACAAGACCTACTTTCAAGGAGCGCACAGTCTAACATTGAGTATAGATAGGCAAAAAAGGAAAAAGTAAGAATGGGTTATGCGTGTTAAGAGAAAGAAAATACAGCATAACAAGAGAACCATACCTAAACTACAAATAAAGCAAAACTTTTCTGAAATAATTTATTTAAATTAAGGCCTTACTAAAAAGAAAAGTTAAGGAAACCCTTGGTCTCCTATTGACCAGCTTGGATGGTATTTCCATAAACTTAGTCATACATTAGGCATTATGTATGAATGTCATATATATATATACCTACTTTTTTAAATTACAGAAGTGAATTCCACCTGATAAATCCAATTTGGGTGGGCAAAACTCTAAAAAGCATCCATGGAGAGCTAAAAAACTAAAAGTGGACTTTACTGATGTGCTTATTGGAAATAGCTGGAATAAGCAGTCTCTGAAGTTTCTTCCAACATTAAAATTCTACAATTCCTCAATGTGACAATCATTTGCAGGCATTTATATATCATTTTATAGGAATTATCTCTATTCTCTTGATTATTTCTTGAAATCATCTCACCATTAGTACACATACAAATTCCTGCTAGTTGTAGGGAATGGCCAACAACTGCTCACTTAAACAAATGTAGATAGTATAGCAGAAGGACTCAGCATCTCTCTCTAGAGTCAGGCTATGTGGTTTGAATCCAGCTCAGACACATTGTCATAAGGTCTCCAAGCCTCTGTTTTCTTATCTATATAATGGGAATGATAAACATACAGTGAACAGTAGGAACATCCATGTAGAGTGCTTATTCTATTAGCTAGCATATAGTTAGCAACTATTATTCAATCTCCCTACCAACTCTGAGCTAGTGTATCTGTCTCCTCTACAGATAAGGAAACTGAAAGTCATAGGTTGTTCAAGTTCAGCAACTTTTCCANACTAAAAGTGGACTTTACTGATGTGCTTATTGGAAATAGCTGGAATAAGCAGTCTCTGAAGTTTCTTCCAACATTAAAATTCTACAATTCCTCAATGTGACAATCATTTGCAGGCATTTATATATCATTTTATAGGAATTATCTCTATTCTCTTGATTATTTCTTGAAATCATCTCACCATTAGTACACATACAAATTCCTGCTAGTTGTAGGGAATGGCCAACAACTGCTCACTTAAACAAATGTAGATAGTATAGCAGAAGGACTCAGCATCTCTCTCTAGAGTCAGGCTATGTGGTTTGAATCCAGCTCAGACACATTGTCATAAGGTCTCCAAGCCTCTGTTTTCTTATCTATATAATGGGAATGATAAACATACAGTGAACAGTAGGAACATCCATGTAGAGTGCTTATTCTATTAGCTAGCATATAGTTAGCAACTATTATTCAATCTCCCTACCAACTCTGAGCTAGTGTATCTGTCTCCTCTACAGATAAGGAAACTGAAAGTCATAGGTTGTTCAAGTTCAGCAACTTTTCCAAAGTCACAGAGTACAGGAAGAGGGATGCAGAATCATGTCTACTGCATCCAAGTGCATTGCTCCTATCTCAGAAGAATGGCTGTACCTACAGAATTGTAATGGTCTGATAAGATCAGGCATGCAGGAGCAGCCCCAGCGTGGTTCTTCCTACATGTTCCTCACTCTGTAGTGATTTAATAAATTGGATGGAAAGAAGAACCTCTTGACTTGTCTTGAAACATTAAAACCCCCAAAGTACTCTGCCACAATACCATGATGCAAGAGTATGCCTTGATCTACTGGGAAGTGTGTCCAAATGATAATAGCCAGAGTAGTATAATTTGTGAATATCATGCATTGTTTTAAAGGAAGCAGATTCAAGGTTATCTGCATAATAACCTCTCTCTCCCTCATTTGCATTCAGATATACTTTCTTGAGTAGTTGCAAAGGTGTGGTGTTTGAGCTAATTTGGGAAATTGCAAATGAATGCCACATATACAGACATCATGTGTCAGGTGTGTCTGATGGAAAAAAAGAATGAAGCACTACTGCTCTAAATAATAGTGAGTGGAGTCAACCTCTTAGCACTAAGCCTACCATCCAACCAGTACTTTTCACTACTTTTCTTTGCTCTTCCAGATTAGTGCCCCCCCTTCATCTTTGCTGGGTTATGTGAACCCTCAGAAAAGCAATGGCTCAGGGCTGCTTGCTCTGATCAAGCTGCTGCTACAGTCTACTGGAGCAATGTCCTTGTCAAAGCTCAGCAAGATGGACACTCCCCAAAGACTCATAAGCCTGGCACCCCTCAGCTCCCTGCAAGCCTGACCTGCAATGGCAGAAGCCTCTGGAAAAACAGCAGGTGTGGAGGGGAGCAGAAAGGGAAGAAAACAGAGTGTTATACAATATGCACCAACTCAACTCCTTGAAATCCTGCTCACAGGTTTCCAAAACGAGATTGAAGTGACAAGGAGGAGGCTGTTCTGACATGTATCCAGGAGGTGCCTTGATGGTGACTGACAACTTGTTATGCAGAGGCTTAATTGAACCTGATGGCCTCATAAATGAAAGCCAAATACTCCAAGCCAAAGGGAAAGGAAGTGGGTGTTGGGCTTACTGTCTTCATTTCCCCAACAGTGNCCCCCCTTCATCTTTGCTGGGTTATGTGAACCCTCAGAAAAGCAATGGCTCAGGGCTGCTTGCTCTGATCAAGCTGCTGCTACAGTCTACTGGAGCAATGTCCTTGTCAAAGCTCAGCAAGATGGACACTCCCCAAAGACTCATAAGCCTGGCACCCCTCAGCTCCCTGCAAGCCTGACCTGCAATGGCAGAAGCCTCTGGAAAAACAGCAGGTGTGGAGGGGAGCAGAAAGGGAAGAAAACAGAGTGTTATACAATATGCACCAACTCAACTCCTTGAAAT
>NC_048233.1:70865371-70872480 GCF_002007445.2 Ailuropoda melanoleuca | reverse complement strand
AAAAAAAACGAGGACTCAAAGATTCCAGTGATTATGTCAATAATAACTGTAAGGATAAGGATGAGAGGATGAGTATAATGATAACCACAATAATGGTAGCATCATATTTTGAGATAACAACTCATGTTTGTTTTACTCTTCTTGAATTTTTCTTTCCTTTACCCCTTTTCCAGCAGAGAGTACCTCCAGTGCTTTTACCTAATGTGCTGAAAATAGCAATCTTTGCACGTTTCATTTTAAAAACCAAGAACCAGAGAGGGGAAAAGATTTTAGATATAGACAAAAAATATTTTAGAAATGGGAAACAAGAAAATGCCTCACTGTATTAAGAAAGAGAGAAGAGAGAAAGCAGAGTCACTGCTTCAGGATAGTGTGATGGGGGTAGTGGGGGGCGTGGGTATGTCAGTGAGACCTCAGAGAGGCAATGGCACTTAGGATATGTAGGTGGTGGGAAAAGCAACAGCCTTGGAAAGAATGCTGTACACTTAGTAGTGACATGGACATTGCAGAGAGCAGACTAGAGAGTCATAGTACATGTCTCAGTGACAAATAAGTAGCCAGTGACCTGGGACCTGATTGGAGACCTCCCTGACTCACCTCAACTACTTGTTAGCAATCAAACTTTAGAGCCACAGTCCAACCAAGGCAGAGGGTTGTGAACACAAAGTCGGCCTTAGCTCTGCAAGTGAAATCTAGAAAATAAAATTACATCGTATTGTATTTTTGAGTAAAAACAGAAAAAAATCATGTATGTTTTGTACATCTGAGTATATAGACTCACACTGCTTTAAAAATAGTCATAATTACATTTTTATTATTGATTCACTTATAAGTATATCACCACCCCCTGAACCCTGTATTAAGTACTTTATAAACATTCCCTCATTTACTTTCCCAAGTCTATAGAATAGATGCTTTTTTAAACCCCATTTTATGAAGGAGGAATCTAAGGTTTAGTAACTTCCTTAGGTTATACTGATGCCATATCTTCTTATGGTGGCAACATTTGCCACTTGCCATGGCCAAGTGATTTTCTTTCTTGGATAATTCTTTCAATATGGACAATACCATCTTTCCTGTACCACCATAGTTTTCCTGATCATATCTGCAAAATACACGTGAAGCTGTTAATCATGTGAACCTAGGGGATATATAGTTAAATAGAGGTAAGTGTCCCGAAAACAAATCTAAGTGGAATGCTGGAAGGGCAGAAACATGATTAAACTCTAGAGCAGTCTGTCTATGATTTAATGAAAGCAAAAGAAGAATTTTAATAATTTTCAGCCTAATTTTAGGAGAAAGGAACCAAGATTACATAAATATGATGATAAGACCATCTTCAGCAAGTAATTTCTCTCTCTCTCTCTCCCCCATCTTTATGAAAGGAGTACACTTCCTTGACTATTGATCCACTGATGTTAGGCTTGGTTATATGTCTTTCTTTAGCTAATGGGATATAACCAGGGATGCTGCAAGGTTGTGCAGTTGGTTTTTACTGTCTTGGACTTCAGTGATTCTCCATGAGAAGAGATTCCCCCTCCCACATCCCAGGGTAGCCACTACCCCTTGAGCTGGGCCCAGAATGTGCAAAAGCAGAATGAACCAGTCTGTACTCTAAACCAAGCCTGGATTAAACCTTCATCCTAAAAGTAACACCACCCAACATGACCTATAGATATATGAGCAATAAGTGAATGCTTATTCTTGTATGTTATTGAGATTTTGTGGTTCTGTGTTACACAGCAAAAGCTAACTGATGCAGTGACCAATATTAAAAATTGTCCAGATAATCATCTCTTCATTTTTAGTTTATCTCTCAGGAATCAAAATTTGGTGAAGTGATCATGAGAGTGATATCCTCCAATATGCTGGTATAGCTACTTATTTCTGGAGTGTGATGTACTTTATGAACTAGAAAAGAAAAGTTTGACTTAGAAGCCCAGAACTATATGGAAAGCTATATCTTCCTAAGTGAAATCCCAGAGAAAGAGAGCAAAGATATCTTCACTGAGCAATAATTGTCAGCATTAATTTCATCTAGTGGGTGGACATTTAGAATAGGAAGAATATGGAGAGCAGTATTAGTGCAAACGTTTGGGGGAAAATGTTTAAGATACTCCTTAGGCTTCAATTTCTTCATCTAAAAAATGCAAATAATTATAATGTCTACTGTATAGAAAGGTTCTTTATTCATTCATTTTACAAATATTTTTAAGCATTAATATTTATTGATTCACTAGTCACTGTGATACATGTGGAATGTACAATGGGGGAAATAAAAAGGAGAGAAAGAAATTGCTCGTCTCATGGAGTATATTGTCTGGTGAGCTAGACAATATTCATAAAACTGAATATTCAAAATAATTGAATAAATGTATAATTAAAAGCTTCAAAGTGTTATAAAATATTAAAAGACATAGTGCACATAATGTATTTAGTATAGTGCTAAATTATTAATATTTTTTAAATTTTAATGCTCAACAAATGGTGGTGGTAGTCGGAGCAGTGTGGCAGTTCTGATTGTCAGAGTGAAATTCTTGCATAGGTCCAAGTTCTCATGATGCTTGGAATTTTTTTATTTGTGTGTGTGTGTGTATGTGTGTGTGTGTGTGTGTGTGTGTGTGTCTCGTTCTCTCACTGAGTTTGCTTCAGGTAAAGAGAAAAACACTGACCAGGTTTTTAACTGCTGGTAAGTTAATGATGAACTAACTACATGGTCTTAGCTACCTGGGTGTGTATTTCTTAAGACCTCACCAAGAGCTCCTGTACTGAACATGGTGATGGTCTTCATACAAGAAGGTATCTATGTAAAAACTTCAAGCCTGCATTTTCATTTTGAGCTTAAGAATCAGTAAGGAAGGGGATCACTCTAGGAGCAATTGTTAACCACCCCTCTGACATTTCCTTGCCCCTGGTGTTTATTGGAACCCAGAGGGCTTACAGCAGATGACTCAGTAATCTCATGGAATATAGATTATACTCAACTATCATGGGTCTGATAAATAAATATATTATAATAGAGGAGCATTGAAAAGGATCAATGGAATGCCTACGTTTCGAGGTACTGTTTCTATTCCTACTTTTCATAATAGGTCACTGTCTTTGGTTAAGTCACTTAGCATTGCTGGGGTTTTATTTTTCTCATCTATAAAATAATGAGGTTTAAGTCTTGATGAACAGTTAGGTCCCTCCTCTCTCCAACCATCCATGATTGTATGACTCTATTTCAGTAACCTCTAAAATGGCCATATATGTACCAGAGACACATATTTTAGAAAATATTTAAGATAGGCAGAAGCCTAAAGATTCACATGCCATGTTTTCCTAATGTATTTTTGCCATGAAAGCCTTAATTTACATGATGACATTGATCTTGAAATTTCCCAAGGGGAAGGACTTTGAGTTAACCTGCTATTTTAAGTTTAAGACTACATATACATCCATTATAGAAAGTATATTTCTGTGGCAGCTGAACTTCTAAGTCTAAAAATCAATGAGGCAAAGCTGCTTTTATTGAGTTATTCCAATAATACCTGTTTGCTTTTAAAAGGGCCTTTGTCTAATAGAATTGTATAGCTGAGAAGAGTAATAGATTTCATCAGATTTAAACCATTATTTCACAAATGGGAGCATTCTTATCTCCTTTTATCCTGTGCCAGCTTGGATTTAGTTTAGCTTGAGATTGTCTCACTATATTACTGTCACTATTCTTATAGGATGAAGGGAATGAGCATTTATTGACCACATACTATGTTAAATACTGTGACGGACAATTGCATGTCATCACATTTGTACCTTACAATTTCAAAACAAAGTAAATATTAATATCACCATTTATAGATGAGGGAATTGAGATTCAAAGTTCATGTCAGTTGAACAAGCAAACCTACTTTGTTGGTAGCAGAGCCACAGTTTGAAGCCGTCCATGTTTATTTTACCTATTTATTTGCTCTGCAAAACCCATGCTCTTTATATATATATATATTTATATTTATATATACAAATATATATTTGTATTTTTATATTCCCTCTGGAGAGAAGAGCTTTTAGATTTGATCAGATTTTCAATGGCGTTCATGACCTGAACAATATTGAAGACCCTTGAATGCTCTCATTCATATTATTATAATTGTTAATATGATTATTGACAATCTACCTTATTACAAAAATAATTTGAGAGAAGTTTACTACATGCATCAGTTAGGCTGGGCTGGATGGTGCCTCCCATATCCCAGTAACTTAAAATGCCAAAGGTTCATTTCACACTCAGGCTCCATGACCATGTGGAGAAGTTGATGGTTTCTGGGTGGCCTGTATCCAATGAGCCAGCATGATTGAGTCTGCTCTCTGGGCTATCACAGGTCAGGAAGACAGAGAGAATGGAGAATCACTCAATTGGCTCTCACACGAACCCATAATCTCTGTTCATGTTTGGTTAGCCAGCATTAGCAACATGGCCACACCTAACTATGAGAGGTGCAGGGCCATAATGTTTCTGGATGCCCAAACTAGAACAGTAGTGTGTACCCCACTAGAGTTCCTACATTTAAATAAAATAAAATATAAAGAAGGAAAGAAAAAAAGTATAAAGGGAAATTGAAGATAGAAGAGAGGAATGTGTATAACAGGCTTCTCTATAATTATTAACATTGACAAGAATATTTGACTGAGTTTCCTTGCAACTAAAAAAGCACAAGGAATATGTAATCATTTTAAAATTTACATTGTCTTTAGGGATTGGCAAACATTTTCTGTAAAAGCCCAGGGGGCAATTTTTTTCAGCTTTATGGGCTGTTCTTCCCTATCATGAGTACTCACCTTTGCTGTTGTAGAGTGAAAGCAGCCATAGATGAGATAAGTGAATGGAAATGACAGTGTTTCCATTTGGCTTGAGGGCTATAGTTTGTGGGTTTCTCACCTATATGATCAGCATGCATTGGTTACCTGACAATATCAAAGCTTTTTCTAGGTTAATGTCAAAGACAAATTTCTCCATTCGCTATGCAAAATGGAACTTTAGTGATGAGCTGAGCATCCTCAATAGAATTCCCATAACCAATGTATTATTGCATCCTGAAAAGCCTTTCCAAATGCAAGCTAGGCATATCACAATTCTATGAGATGAAAAAAGTGCTTAAATTCAAATGCTTCAGGTAGACTTGCTTAATCTAGGAAAAATAACTGGAATAAATAGAAGATGGATAGAATATGCTTTACGTTCATTGGTACATCAATATTATTTCTTGTAATTTAGCATTTGGTTAAAAACCAAAAGTGTGCAGCTGATATCGAGCAAGAGAGGGGAATACAAATATTCCAGGTGTGACAATATCACAAATTTAAAGAAAAATTAAAATTTCCTGGAAAGAGTGAGCTGACCTGCTTCGAAGAAAATTGAAGATCCTTGGGGCACCTGAGTGGCTCAGTCGGTTGAGCGTCTGCCTTCTGCTCAGCTCATGATTCCAGGGTCCCGGGATCGAGCCCTGAGCCCCATATCAGTCTCCCTGCTCAGCGGGGAATCTGCTTCTCCCTCTCCCTCTGCTCCTCTCTCTGCTCCTGTGTGCTCTCTCTCAAATAAAAAAATAAAATCTTAAAAAAAAAAAGAGAATTGAAGATCCTCTCNATTCCAGGTGTGACAATATCACAAATTTAAAGAAAAATTAAAATTTCCTGGAAAGAGTGAGCTGACCTGCTTTGAAGAAAATTGAAGATCCTTGGGGCACCTGGGTGGCTCAGTCGGTTGAGCGTCTGCCTTCTGCTCAGCTCATGATTCCAGGGTCCCGGGATCCCCCATATCAGGNCATATCAGTCTCCCTGCTCAGCGGGGAATCTGCTTCTCCCTCTCCCTCTGCTCCTCTCTCTGCTCCTGTGTGCTCTCTCTCAAATAAAAAAATAAAATCTTAAAAAAAAAAAGAGAATTGAAGATCCTCTACTGAGCTGCACGTGACTGAAGGGACTCAAATACTCCATTAGAAAAAGTGTTGATCTAGAAACGTGTTCCTCCTCCCAGGTTAGGCCTCTTTCTCCTCAGTACATGAGCTTCCCCATAACTGCATGGGATTGCACGTGAGGGAGTTTCAAAACTGAGCCTCTGCAAACAGGCACAGCTGCTATGCTTGGTTTTGTATTTATCACACCTCCCTCACTTACCTGCCCTGTGACCTTGGGCAAATTATTGCGATTTTACACATCCCAGTTTCCTTACTGGCTGAAGTGAGGATAATGATGCAACCTCCCACACAGAGTTGTGGTAGCACAATTTCTGGCATATAGCAACTGCTCAACAAAGTATAGCTGCTCTATTTACTCTTACCATTACCATCATATTCATCCTTAAAAAATAGCATGTGTTCAAATGCCATCAATTTGCAAGCTCTCTGCACCTCACATATGCAGATTGACTTCCCCTCACATAAACACACACTNTTTACTCTTACCATTACCATCATATTCATCCTTATAAAATAGCATGTGTTCAAATGCCATCAATTTGCAAGCTCTCTGCACCTCACGTATGCAGATTGACTTCCCCTCACATAAACACACACCCTTCACTGCCTGGATTTGGAGCAAGCACATTTTTTTTAAGACAGTGAGGATTTACCTTTAAGTCACTTTCTCTCTGGACAGAGACAGCAGAGCGACCCAAAGCATTTGCTTCAACACTTCTTATGGGTAAATGGGCAACATGAATGTGAGCAGTAACATTTAAGTTTCTCAACTCAGCGTCTATTACCAGCTTTAATTTCTTTCAGAGAAAACACGGGTTTGCACCCACATGCTCACAAGAGGACCTGTACACACACACACACACACACACACACACACACACACACACACACACTGCACTGAGGTCAGAGAAAAGGTCTCAAATCCTTAAGTCCACTCAGCTGCACAGTGGGACAGCCCTGCCCTCACTTTAAACATCAGTAGAGCAATTAAGGAAACAAAATGCTCTTGTATTTCACACAGAAATTGAAGGTCAGATTTTTCTTTTCTCTAACAGTGATTTAATCACTTTCCTGATGAAAAATGTAATTGACTTATTTCACTTAGCATTATCTCCTCCAGTGCCGTCTATGTTGCAGCACATGTTGAGAAATCGTTCT
>NC_048233.1:70774405-70865271 GCF_002007445.2 Ailuropoda melanoleuca | reverse complement strand
GAAGACAGGTTTTCTTTTCCCCTCCCTCCCTCCTTCTCTCCCTCCCTTCCTCCATCCCTTTCTCTCATTTTAGGGAAATAGGACAAAAGATTTAGGCTGGTCCTCCTCAGTGTTTCCAGGTCCTCTGTAATATTGCCTCTGCCTGCTTTCTAAAATTATTACTCGTTTCTCCTTCTCATGAAGTTGCCCCTCTTTCCACCTTGAGCAACTTCTTATTCCTTTGTTTTGCTGCTAATGCCTCCTCCCTTTGACCTTACCACCACCTGAATAGATCCTGTGCATGTAAAAAAGTGGGAGAGAACTGCACAGATAGCCAAATAATCACTAAACAGCTACAAGCTGCATATATGGAAATAGGGAAAATGAGTTATTTCCTCTTCTCCAGAATATATACTTGAAGGAAAGGATCACATCCTTTTACTGTAAGCTCCATACTTTTTCATGGAAAGTACTTAATAATTGTTGGAGGATTTAAAATCACCACCCTAAAGAGTTCAACAGTGAAAGAGAGTTCCGAACGTGGGGCCTCTGATTTGTGCCTAAACGTTAGGGAGCGCCATTCTGGCACCTTTTTTAAGAGGTGAGAGAAGAGGAGTCATTTGGGCCAAGGAGAATATTCACCCAAGTCACACTCTAAACTGCCCTAAACCCACCGCCTCAGTGGACTCTTTCCGGCGGTTTGGCCTCCTCAGAGTGGGTTTCCCTGCTGGTGTGCGTACCCTGGACTCCAGGGGTGGCCGTGGGACTGCTGTTTGCAGGAGGCATGGATGGGGCATGGATGTGCAGGTGGTGGTGTCCACATGTGTGCATGTGAGACCCTTCCTGCCCTAAGTTGGAACCACGGAAAAGAAGAAAAGGAGCATGAAGCTCTAGGAGTCAATTATTTTGTTACTTGGCCTGTTGTGGCAAAAGTATATTTGTCAAGTTAGAGACAACATGGTTTATTTGAATTTGTTTGAGTAGACCTATGTGGCTCTCCTTTCGTATTCTTGCCGCCCCCCCCCCCACCCGCCAGCACATGGTCGGCCTGGGAGGAATCAAATGCCCTACTTGCCAAGGGGTCTCTCTCGATCTTCTCAGCCACCTGAGAACTCCTATTGCTCTGGATATAGGCCTAACCCACTCCATGGGCCATCTTTAGTTGTGTAAAGGGGACATTTAGGGACAGATATTTCCATACCAGATTATAAAGTTTTGAAAGCAAGCTGGACATACCAGATTCATCTTTGTGTCTTCCCTGCACCCATGGCCATGTGTCTTACAGATCATAGATAATAAATATGTGTTGAATTAACAGAAAAATAAATGTCTCAAAAAAAAGTGTCGATTTTGCCCTTTTCTAGAATGTACCATATAATTGCTCTCATCAAGGCCATTTGGTTACAACAAACACATTCAAGTTAACACAGTAAAGATTTCAAGGGGATGGAATAGGACTGGGACTCACAGGCACTAAAACTGAGGGCTTGAGCATTTGAGTGGGTTTTCTGGAGGGCTAATGACAGCTCTGCTTGCTGCTGCCCCTGCTTGCTAGCTGTCTGCTCCATGTATGTTAACGCAATCCTTGGTCCTGTGGCTTGCCTCTATTGGTCAGAAAATAGAACCACCTAAAGATAAATATCGAGAGATGTGTTGCATGGAACTGTCTGATGTAGTTGTGGGGATGGGTAGACAAAGTCAGAAATCTCTAGAGCAGGCCATCAGAAAGGGCAGGCTGAGGCTGCAGTCCACCGTGGGTGTTTCTTCTCCTTAGAGGAGCCTCAGCTGGGCTCTGAAGGCCTTTCAACTGATTGAATCAGGCCCACCTAGGTCATCCCGGGTCATCTCCCTTATTTAAAGTCTACTGACTTTGGACTTCAATCACATCTACTAAGTATCTTCATAGCACCAACTACATCAATTTGATTGAGTGATCTAGCCTGCAGTTTAGCCAAGTTGAAACATAAAGAACATTATTACACTGCCTCTGGCCTTTACCTAGCCACACCCTTTGCTTAGCTTCCAGATTTAGACAGTCCCATTCTTATAGCTAAAGTAATCAAAAGAAAGGGTTATATTAATTTCTAGAAATTAATGGTGTCACCCATGTTGACAAGAAAGAGGTCAAGAAAACAGTATTTGATCTGCTCCTTCCAGTTGCTGTCATGGAAGTATTCTTTAGAAGAAGCAGTGTGCATGACTAGCAAGAAGCCTGTCCTCTAGAATGTCTGCCTTTCCTTGGCTTTTTCCTTAATACCATGGAAATCAGGGGGTAGACTCTGAGAGGCAAGGCATAGTCACAGTTTCTGGCTTTTACAGTGAACATCTTTACCCAAAGTGGAATTTTATATTGATGAAATAAATTTGAACCATACCCCAAAAATACATTCATGGGAAGTATTAAATATAAAGGCAAACCAATAAAATGTAACATGGTCATAAAACTCCTAATTTGTTTCATATGTAATAATAGTAATAAAATACATGAGTGAATCTTTGGCTATATTTTTTTCCCCATGTGTCACTAACACAGCTTAAATTTGTCAGGTTTTTTTTTTTTCATTCAGAATTATATTTATTTGCAGGGTAAATACCAACTTGGCTTCATAATTCTGCAAGTATGTAACTTTGTTGGAGATGATAAAATTTTACTCACTTACCAATAGCAGCTCTTTCCCTCAGTATATCCAATTAAGTTTTCATCCTAAAGCGAAGTCTTACGGATCACAGTGGAAACAAACAGTTGTCATGGGCTGTGGCTGCAATGAATGCTAATCATGGCTGGCCTCCTTCTCCATGAAATGTTGTCTTACAGTGACATTCAGAATGGTATAAATGAGTCATAAATTTCATTTTCATTCTCTAGGCTCCATTTTGCTAGTTCTGTAAATGAGTCATGCATCTTTTTGCTTTGCTTTTGATGCCACAGACTCCCGTGTCCTGTGGTTTTAGATATCCAATATCTCTTGCTGATAAGCCTCCTTGTCCTAAGAGGAAGACAGAAAGGACAGAGGTACAGAGTAGAGATTCTTAAAAAAGTCAAAGACCATCCCTAAGAGAAGATAGTTAAGGAGCAGTTTCAGTGTCATTCATTTACAGACTCATTTGTAAGGAACCCCTATTTTATAAAAGGCGCTGTGTTAGCTACTCTGATTTTATATATAAAAGACAGCTCAAGTTCTAAAAACTCACTATCCAGTCTTAGAAGAAGACACATACAGAGAGGATCACAATATTATTTAAAGCAGGGATAGTCAGGGGAAAAGCATGCAGTGTGTTATGGATGTCCAGTGGAGGACCAGATGGCATCCAGTGGAGAGGAAACATGACATCATGAAGGAGTTCTGAAGAATGCTGAAGATGGACTTGCCAAGGCCATACAGAGCTAGGGAACAGCAAAGGCAATGGCCAAAAGTGGGAAAGCAGGTGTATCTGGGCACAAGAAGTCACCCTGTGTGGATGCAGAGGAGGGCACAGCCAAAACAATATAGCAAGGCCCTGATTGTGACAGACTCTGGGTGCTAGGATAATGTGTGTCTTTATTGGGAAAGCAGCAAATAATCTGTGAACAAGTATGATAAAGACTTTGCAGCAGAAACACATCCAGTCAGAGACTTTCCTTCTAACACATAATTTCCCATCCTTAGAGTATGGTCTGTGGACCTCTGCCAGTTCTGTTTGCTACTGGTTCATACTGAGATAGGTGCAGAAAATGACATATTTAAGGTGTTTTTTTTTAAAAAAATTGCCATGAAGTACATGATTTTGTATTTTCGAATATATAATGGGTTGAAAAAGGATTGATTCTCCACCAGAGATAACCCGAGAGAAACCCCAGTGCTTCCCCTGCCAGGTGCTTAGCCTACAGACATACTCACTTTACAGTTGCAGTCAGAATTTTTGTGTCTGTTTTTCTCTTGATCTTAATTTCCCTCATCTCACTGGACATTTTCCTTAAGTGCATTTTGAGCTTGACATTTTGATATTGGATCTTAATCATGACCTGTTAAAAGGAAAACTATCCAAGCACAGAAATTCACCCCCATGTAATCTAGAGTAGGGGTTGAAAAACTATGGCCCATAGACTAAATCTGGCTCTCTATTTTGTAAACGAAATTTTATTTGAACACAACCATGCCCATTTGTTTCCATTTTATTTATAGATGTTTTTGTACTACCACAGCAGAGATAAGGAGATGCTACGAAGACTGTCTAGCCTTCTAATGCTAAAATGTTTACTAACCGGCACTTTGCAGTAAGAGTTTCTATGGAGAGTGATTGAGTCTTGGGATGGAAATTATTCACCAGGTACCCTACATTCTTATTTTCCTGAGGCATTAGCCAGAGAGAAGTCTGGGATTATGCTGAGTTGCAGGAAGGTATTGAGAAAGAAGGCTCCAAAAATCACAGATTTGCACACATACCTAGGACAGGTGTGAAAGGAAACTCAGAGGACAGGCTGCATTAAGTAATCTCTTATACTGATTTTTCAGTTTAACACAGATGAGGATGTGAGCTAATGAAATTTGATGGGACAGATGTCACCCCCATTACCGATTTTAAAAGACCATATCAGGTATATATCCTACAGATGATAACACCCACACAAACATACGGGCAAAGTTGGAGTTATTTCAATTAAGAAATTCCTTTGAAATGTGTTTTAGTTTTTGCTTAGGTTTCTAAAAGCATCAGGACAATCAGTAGAAGATTTTGGCCTGAAAGTAGTAGGTTCTTGTATTTGCATATCTGGAATTATATAAGAAGGGAAGGGTGTTAAGTAAAACTATGTTTTTTTTCTTCTCTCTATATTTCTTGCTACATATTTGTGTAGTGGTTATCATTGTGACCATATCCACTGCATTATAATCTGCTCCGTGTCACACATTTCCATATGTTGTTGATCTGCAAAATAAACTGAAGTCATAGGTAGTATTACTCCCACATTACAAATAGACTCTGAGATTAGAGAAGTTACATAACTTTGCCAATGTCACATAGGTAGGAAGTGGGGGAAACTGTATTTAAATCTGATATGTTCTTCCCACTCTCCTAGATAAAGTTTGATAAAAATAAATACTGTGTCAGAATACAAATTCAGGTGGAAGAAAAGGAAAATGAGCAAGATTGGGGTCCATAGAGGTTAAAAATTCCTCGGCTCAATATAGACAAGATCAGGTGGGAAAAGAATGGAGGGAAGCTGATTATATACATTTGAGGAAAAGGCAGGAGTAAAAAGAGTGATGTTGGTTAGAGACAAGGGTTAGCGGAACACTGAATATGTTTTGAATAATAAAACAGGTTCCAAATTTTCAAGTCTCTGCATACATATATATTTATGAATACATATTATGAACAATGAAACGAAACATCTGCAGCCCACATCTAGAAGAATGCAAGGGGAGTGGGATTAGTCCTGTGGCTCACTAGGATCTGCTGGCAGTCAGAAACAAATTCATGTATTAATGTTCTGTGGCTCATAAATCCAGCTGCAGGTGAACAATGTTTGCAAACCACTAATAAGTTGGAAATGTATACTTATGTGTCAGAACCTAGACTATTCAAAGTCATTGCAAGGGTATACTTTATTTAAGTAACTTTTAGGAAAATGAATCTTTTTTCTCTATTCAACTGTTTTAGGAAAAGGATTCTCTCCTTCTCCCCCACTCCCCAGCCCCAGATCTTCTTTTCACACAAGTCTTAATCAAACCTTGATACCCACTTCTGTATGTGAGTAAAACAGCAGAAATTTGTATAATGATTCTACAGCTCATGATTTTTAGAGTTTTTGACTCAGAATACCATTAAAAGGTGGATTTTATTTCCTTATTTGTTTCTGTAGTATATTAACAACTGCTTCTTGTGAACCTAAGGCCAGTTTCAAGATTAAAAGAAACAGACTGCCAAGCTCAGAGGTGAGTCATCAAGGAACCAATCTGCCCTTGACCACCTTCCTGGGTACTAATGGAATTCAGATATTAGCAGAGTGCCCCATTGGAATTTGAAACTGTAAGAATTATGGAGCCATGGAGGCCTGAAAATCATTTTGCTGGCATTCTAGCCCACCCATGTAGTCCTCAGACCCTGCAACACGAACATGATTAAAAACAATGTTTTTGTTTGTTTGTTGGGTTTTTTTTTTTTTCTGAATGAAATCCCCCACTATTTGTGTTCCTCTGTCCTAGAGTAAGAATCTCCCATCCACTCAGTTTTTGAAGCTAAACACCTGGGTTTCAGCCTTCCCTCCCCCTCTTCCTCCCCATTAACACCTAGTTGTTTGTCTATATGTTTTAACCAATTCCTAATGATTCTACCTCAGCACAGCTATGTCTGTCTATGCCCAATGGCCTGGCCTTGTGTGGATGGCCAGTTTCCCAGGGATTGCTGCAATTGCTTCAAACTGATCTCCCCACTTCCATTTTTGTCTCTCTCCAATCCATTTTCATCTGGCAACCAGAGCATACTTCCCCCCAGTATTAGACTATGGCATTTATTTAAAAGTCACTGTTGACTATTTTTCTTTGAAGCAAATCCTGACTCAGGAACTTGGTCTATGATGCTCAGCCATCTGACCATCTCTCCTGTTTTATCTCTCATCATGGGCATTTCTTTTTCTCTATGACATGAGCAACTTGATAGGGTTCACCAGAAGCACCACCTCATTTACTTCTAAACCTTTATTTCTGTTCTGCCCAGAACACAATTCTACTCTTCTCCAAAGACTAACATGCATGTATCCTTGAGGATCTGGCTCAAAATTTAATTAAGTGGAGAAGTTTTGATATCTCCCCCCAGCCCCCGCCACACACAGATGCACACGCGCACGCCTCATCCCTCTGCCTTGCTTAGGTGGTTCTCTGTGTTTCTTCCTCAAAGCAATTGGCATTTGAATTAGTTTCCTCTTGCTATTCTAACAAATCACTGCACATGCACTGGCTCAAAACAGCAGACATGTATTATCCTACGTTTCTGGAGGGCAAGATTCTAACATGCTCTCATTGGACTCAAATCAAGGTGTCGACAGGGTTGCATTCCTTCTTGAGGTTCTAGGGGAGAATCCATTTCCTTGCCCTTTCCAGCTTCTAGAGACCACCTTCATTCCTTGGCCCCTCCTCCATCTTCAGAGCCAGTGAGAGCAGGTCAAATCCTTCTCACACCTTCTTACTCTTGTCTCTTCCTCTTCTGCCTCTCTCTTCCATGTTTAAAGATCCTTCTGATTACACGTAGGCCCATCTGGACAATCTAATCCCCATTGTGAGGGCAGCCGATTAGCAACCAATTGTACCTACCATCTAAATGATCCTTTGCCATGGAAGGTAAATACTCACAGGTTCTGGGGATTAGGAACTGAACTTTTATTGGGGGAGGGGAGATTATTCTTCCTACCACCATAGTTGTGTTTACTTATCTGTGAACACTGTCCCCCACACAGATCAGTTTGGGAGGAAAAGGATGGTATTTGTCTTCTTATCAATGCTTCAATTCTTAGCAAAATGTCTGATATAGAGTAGGTCAATACCTATCTTGAGAGATGAATTAGTGACTGAATCAGGGGGTCTATGGACTGTTTTAGTTCTGTACCAATTATCGTGATGAAAGACATCACTGACTTTGTAGAAAAGAAAGAAGTGTATATGAGCCCCTTTAACTTTCACCAACAATTTTGTGCTCCCGATTGTTGAAGTATGAAAGTGTTCAGCTCTAGAGGAAGCAGGAAAAAGATCTTAGTAGTACGATAACTGTGACTTCTCTACAGCATCTTCTCCAATTTGATGAAAAAGAATAGTTTTCTTTTCCTTTGTTAAAATAGAGATGTTAATGATTATGATACAACATTATTCTGTGAAGTTGAGAGGGGACACAATCTGATCAGGCCCCCTTGTCAGTGTTGGATCTTTACCTGAGTAATGACATCTTAAGATTTCTTTCTAATACCTATTAATGAAAGTTTGAGATTCTTATATGGTGTGATGAAATAAAACAGTGACCTATATTTCACAGATAGCTGATTTTTGTCTACTGTCATATTGCATGGATCCTCAACTTTGGCACTACTAATATTTTGGACTAGATAATTTTTTATTAGAGGGGAACTGTTCTGTGTATCGTGTAATGTTCATCAACATCCTTGGCCTTTACCCTCTATATGCCAATAGCATCCTCCTCAGTTGTGAGAGCTGGTAATATCTATAGATATTGTCAATGGTCCCAGGAGGTGGGAGACAAAATCATCACCAGTAGAGAAATACTGATATAATGGGTTAGATCATATTTAAGACAATTATATCATCTTCCCCTTGAAGTCTCCTCCATACTGTAACGGGAAGGAGGAGCTTTGATAGTGTGTGTGTGTGTATGTGTGTGCGTGTGTGTGTGTGTGCACATGAGTGTGTGTGTGTGTGTTTACATTGTGATGTGGGGTGACAGAATTCCTGAACCCCTGCTTGAGGGTGCTTTGGCTAACCACAACAAGCATCCAACCTGGAGAATTCTGCCTCTTGTTCCTTTTCTTTTTTTTTTCACTCTTTTTCAAGAACAAGAATTTCTCTATTTCTTACTAGCATTTCTCAGCTCTTAAACCATTATTTGCCTGTGCTTACTACACCATGAAAGCTAATATGACAGATTTATAGATGGAGCTCTTCTCCTCTTCTTTCCCCTTTTATACCTTTCAATGTGCTAGTGAGGGTATTTTGGTAGCCTCTCATATGGACACACTTATGTGCGTGCATCATGTAAAATAACAGCTGCTTTCAAAAGCTGACCCAGAAGAGCCGGTCCTGTTCTGGATGGCTCCTCCTTATCCATGTACCATGCTTCCTATACTCATAGGAGAAACAGGTGATTAATTCTGGACCATGTTATTTGCTTATGCTGATCATCTAATGAGCAGCACAACTGCCCAGTAATTGGTTTTATTGGCTTTTCTGGAGTGCTGCATAGAGTGTAACCATCAGAGAGTGTCTCTCTGTTTCCAGTGCAAATTGCTTTTAATTTTTTGGTTGCCTGATAAGCCAGTGAGAGAGAAATGTTTTAAGCACATAATCCTAGAGCCCATTGTTACAAGTGATTTTATTTTCTTATCTGCTAGCATCCATTTCCAAGCAGTTTGCCCCCTTTAATCAATAGTTTATAATTCCATAGCGAAGAAAAATCAGGACGATTTTTGTTTGTTCATTTGTTTGGATCTACTTCCATTTCTTTGCAAGATAAGCTTGCTGGCTTGGTCTTAAATATACATAATTTCTGGGAACTGCAAAGGAACTTTGACCTCATCTTACCCCAATATTTTTCTAATGTTCAAATTAGAGATTTATTTCTTTGGCAAAAGTTTTGGAAAATTAATCAAATCTGGATGGTCTGTCTGGACTTAATAACAATTTTGTTATTTGTCTAATCAATAGGAGTAAGAAAAGAGCATAGATCAATTATTGGTAGGAACAGAGAGAGTTCTGGAAAGTATTGAAGATCATCATTCCCTACTTAGCAGTTTGGCCCCAGTGAGTTCCAAGTATTATGTTACCTCTTATTAGGCTGTGTAAGTACATAGATCTGTGGATCTCATAGGTACGATTGAATAGCAACCATATACTTTTAATGGATGGGTGTTGTTTACATACGAGAATTATATCTGACTACCCCTACTAGAAAATAGAAAAATTCTCCCTAAAAATAGGTAATATGTCTGTTTTTCTCATTATTTTATTTTCAATGTGTATAGTTCTTAGTAAGTGTATAAAAAATAAATGAGTTAATGAGTGAGTAAATAAATGAGTGATAAAAGAAAGAAATGCAATAGTATTCCTCTTTATTCTCTTTAAATTGCCATTAAGTTTTGGAAGTCCCCTGCCAGGAGGGTTGTCCATCAAAGTCCCATTTCAGATATACAATGCACCCATAAGACTTAATTGGTTTTCACAGTAGTCTCAGTACTCCAAGGATCTGTGCTGTGTTTGACATCCTGGGCCTGTAGGCGTAAAAGGCTGTTTGGAAAGTGGAAAGTGTATAGACTTTTGCGTCCTTTGATATTAGTTTGTATCCTACATCTAGCTTCAGGACCTTAGACTCACTAACTTCAGGACCTTAGACTCCCTGAGCCTCCATTGCTTCCTGAAAATACAGAGAGCTAGCACAAACTGTGGATTCCTTCTTCTAAACAACCTCAGAGAAACAACAGATCAGAGAAGAGGGTTTGGATCTAAGGGTTTTTGTGCAAAATCCCTGGGGATACCAACCACTTGTATGAACTGATGTATGGCAAGTGGCACTAGGGGTGGGATACGAAGAGCAGAGAGGTTGTGGAGACTATCGAAGGTCTTTTTTGCCCCCTCACCATTTGAGGATTTCTGGCTGCCCTGATGCCCCAAAGAGTCAGTGGTCAGTAGCAATTGCTTGGGCTCCTTGGTGTCCATGATGCTGAAGCCCAACTCAACCTGATGGGAATATATGGATGGTTTTACCCCCTCCAATACTCCTCCCCCTTCCAAATCCCCAGCCATAGTATATCTAAAGGAAATATTTCCTCCTTCAGCTAGCTTGATGTTCAAAGTGTTAAGAAGATTCCCTGATCGTATTATTTGTCTAATGGAAAGGCAGCAAAGGAGGTGGCAGAGAAGCTCTGAGGTACGTCCCCCCTCACCTCCTAAAATTCACAGGAAAAACCCAGACTACTAGGCCTGGGCTGCAGCTACTTCTCTATACTCAATACACCCAGATTTTTCAGAGACCTTCACCAAAGTAAGCAGATGCTTGGGAAATGCAACCATTAAAAGAAAACATTAGACAGAGCAATATTTATTACATAAATTTGAAAAAAAGAAACCAATGATATAAATTAATTAAAAAAGTAAATGCAGGGACATAAGGGAGAATGTTCATAAATGAAGCAAAACAATGGACAAATTAGTCAAAAAGTATAGTAGCTATCATCATAGCCAAGAGCATTCTAAAGAGACTTGATGATTACATGTAATGTGATGGGATCCTGGAACAGAAAAAGGAAATCAGGTAAAAACTAAGGGAATCTGAATAAAGTATGGACTTCATTTAATAATAATGTATCAATATTGGCTCATTACTTTTGACTAACATACCATATTAATGTAAGATGTTAGTGACAGGGGACACTGGACGTGAAGTATATGAGAACTCTGTATACTATCTTTGTGACAATTCTATAAGTCTAAATCTATTCTAAACTAAGATATTTATTTTTAAAAAGTAAGGACTTAAGGTTTTAAGTCCAACATGCAAGGAGCTCAGAACTATCCATCCTAACAGTAAAAAGCTGAACAAACTGAAAAATCAACAACTCTTCTTAGATCCTTCAGAAAAATGAGATTACATGGCAAACCGCTGGCTCTAAAATTGGAGAGACAAAGAGAAAAATACAGATAATCACAATTTACTGGAGCAGAAACTCAAGAGCAGATGTCTGTATGAGAACCAGTGGCAGGATAGGAAAACATCAACTGTAACACATTTCTTGAGGCTTAGTGTGGACAAGTCCGGGAGTTAAAAACTCCAGTGCATCAGAGTTATAGAGGGGCCTCCACACTTTTGCGAATTTTATCTCCAGGAACTTGATCAGATTATTTTAGCAAATATGGGAGAAAAATCCCCTTGTGCTTTTTGCAGGGAGAGGGGGAAAGTAACCATTTAGAAATGCACCAGATCATCGTGTGTGTGTGTGTGTGTGTGTGTGTGTGTGTGTGGGTAAGGCTTAGTCTCAGAAGAAATGATTTTATCATAGCCTAAACTATTGGAGTTTTGTCAGAGCCTAACTGATTAGGGGGAAGGGAAATATCCAACTCTGGCCCCACTCCAGCTATCTTGTCCCATTGAAGGGAGAGAGAGGCTGAAAAGTTTTGTCAAGTTCACAGCCCAAGGGCAGACTCATTAAAAACTAAGACCTAATCATAGGACCACAGAATTCATCCCTTCCTCCTATACCTTACTGCCACATTACTAAGGGCCTATTTATAGCAGTTCTTTAACCCAGTATATAATATCCAGCTATGAAGAAAATATTACAAAGCATTCAAAAGCCAAAATCACAGTTTGAAGAGACAAAACCAGCCTAAGAACCAGACTCAGGTATGGCAGGAAAATTGGAATTATCAGGCCATTCATTTAAAACAGCTAGGATTAATATCCTGAGGGCTCTAATGGGTAAGTAGACAGCATGTAAGTAAAGCTGGGCAATGTAAGCAGAGAGATCAAAATTCTAAGAATAAAAAATGCTGGAGATAAAAAACACTGTAGCAGATATGAAGAATACTGTAATGGTGTCATTAGACTAGAAGTGGCTGAGAAAATAATCTCTAAGCTTGAGGATAAGTCAATAGAAACTTCTAGAACAAAACAGCAACGATAAAAAAGGAACAGAATATTCAAAAAATGTGAGACATATATGCAATGGAAATACTAGAGGAGAAGAAAGGTAAATGAACAGAAGAAATATTTGAAATAATAATTACTGAGAATTTTCCCAATAATTACTGAGAATGTCAAACTATAAGTCCAGGAAGTTCAGAGAATACCAAGCAGGATAAGTGTCCCCCAAAAAACTACCCAGGCATATCATATTCCAACTACAGTAAATAAAGGATAAATATCCTGAAAGAAGCCAGAGGAAAATAACACCTTACCTATAGACAAAGGAAAGAATTATTTCTGACCTCTCCTGAGGAATTTATGTAGGCAGGGAGAGTGGAATGAAATATTTAAAATGTTGAGAAAATAATCCAACAACTGAGAACTCTGTCTCCTGTGAGATTATCCTTACAAAATAAAGGCGAAATAAGACTTTCTCAGACAAACAAAAATTGAGGGACTTTTTTTTTTTTTGCCAATAGACATTCCCTGCAAGAAATGTAAAAAAGTTCTTCAGAGAGAAGGAAAGTGATATAAGTCAGAAACTCAAATATGCATAAAAAAGAAAGAGCATCAGAGAACGAGTGAGCAAAAGTAAAATAAAAATCTTTTATTTGTCTTATTCTTAATCTAACAGAATCGTTTGTTCAAAATAATTATAGCAATGGTATGTTCGATTATGTATACACACACACATATATACATGTATACGTGCATATATATGCATATATGTATGTGTATATGCTTAAGTATGCTTATTTATTAATGAAATAAATGACAGTAATAATAGAAGGAAAAGAAGGGAGAAATTAGGATTATTTTATTATTATAAGATATTTGCACTACTTGTGAAGTGGTGTGTTATTGGATTAATCCAAATTGAATTTGGATTAATTGTAAATAGATACTGCAAAGTTTAGGGCAACCACTAAATAAAGAAGAAGTATAACTGACATACTAAGAAAGAGGAGAAAATGCAATCATTTAAAAGCTTAAGTTAGACCAAAAAGGCAGAAGAAGAGTAGAAAACAAAATAGGAACAAAGAACAAAGGCAACAAATAGAAATCATTAATAAATATGGTATATATTCAACTAAATAATCATTTTAAATGTCAGTGGTCTAATTATACCATTAAAACACAGAGATTGTCAGAGTCAATCAAAAACAAGACCCAAGTATTGTTGTCTACAAGAAACCCTCTTTAAATATAAAAATACATAAGATTAAATGTGAAGGGATGAAGAAAGATATCCCATGCTAACTAATCAAAAGGAAGTGGGAGTAGCTATATTAATGTTAGTGCAGAACAATGAAAGTTATCAGGTGTAAAGAGGGGCATTACATAATGATGGACTCAGTTCTCCAAGAAGCTATAACAATTATTAATGCGTATATTCCTAACAACAGAGTATCATAAAAAGTGAGGCATAACTGATTGAACTGCAAGGAGAGATACATGAATCCACCATTATAATTGAAGAATTCAATGCTCCTCTGTAAGAAATGGCAGAAAACAGTAAGGACATAGCTGAGCTCTATAACACACCATCAATCACTTGTTTATAATGGACATCCATAAACTGCTTCATCCAACAAGAGCAAGATTCACATTCTTCTCAAGCTCATATGGAACATCTGTCAATATAGATTATACTCTAGGTCCTAAGACACACCTTAACAATGACAATGACAAGAGCCTTCAACAAATCACTAGCAAATAAAACCCAGAAATTAATGGAAGAGAATTATATGCCACAATCAAGTAGGATTTATCCCAAGTATAAAAAGCTGGTTCGACATTTGAAAATCAATTAATATAATCCATCACATCAACAAACTAAAGAAGAAAATCACATGATCATATCAACAGATACAGAAAAAAAATATTTGACAAAACCCACACTCATTCTTAATAAAAATCCCCAGTAAACTAGGAAGAGGGGAAACTTCCTCAACCTGATAAAGAACATCTACAAAAGCTCTACAGCTAACATCATACTTAAATGGTGAAAACCTCAAATCTTTCCTGCAAATATCAGAAACAAGGCAAGGTTGCAGAATACAAGTTTAATATAAAAAAGTCGGTCATTTTTCTATATATCTGCAATAAATGATTGGAATTTGCATTTGAAAACACAGTAGCATTTACAGGATAGTGTTTTCAACAAATGGTGCTGGAACGACTGAATATCCACAAAAAATGAATCTAGGCACAGACATTACACTGTTCACAAAAAAATTAGCTCAAATTGGATCATATACCTAAATGTAGAATGCAAAGCTATAAAATCTGTAGAAGATAACAGGAGAAAACCTAGATGGCCTTGGTTATCGTGATGACTCCTTAGATATAACATCAGAGAAACAATCTGAGAGATACAATTGACAAGCTGAACTTCAGTAGAATTAAAAGCTTCTGCTCTGCAAAAGTCAACACAATAGGGGCGCCTGGGTGGCACAGCGGTTAAGCATCTGCCTTCGGCTCAGGGCGTGATCCCGGCGTTATGGGTTCGAGCCTCACATCGGGCTCCTCTGCTATGAGCCTGCTTCTTCCTCTCCCACTCCCCCTGCTTGTGTTCCCTCTCTCGCTGGCTGTCTCTATCTCTGTCAAATAAATAAATAAAATCTTTTTTTAAAAAAAAAAGTCAACACAATAGAAAGACAAGCCACAGACTGGGAGAAAATATTTGCAAAGGAAAACTCTGGTTAAAGGACTGTTATTCAAAATAGGTAAAGAACACTTAAAACTCAATAAGAAAACTAGCAACCTGGTTAAAAAATAGGCAGAAGACCTGAACAGACATCTCATCAAAGAAGATATACAGAAGCCAAAAAAGTATATGAAAAGATGCTCAACATCATATGTCCTTGGGGAACTGCGAATTAAAACCATAATGAGATACCACTGCACAGCTAGTAGGATGGCCAAAATCTAAAACAGTGGAAACAGCAAATGCTGATTAGGATGTGAAACAATAGCTCTCATTCATTGCTGCTGGGAATGCAAAACAGGACAGCCACTTTGGGAAGAATATAGATATCAAAATAGTTAAAATTTTACTGAATAAACACTGTAGTGTATTAAAACAAATGTAACCAAGTCTTGTTTAACCCAAGATGAAGTTTTGTTTTGTTTTATTCATTAGAAAATGAGCACGTTTATGATCTAATGCTGGGAAAGGATTTTTATAATAATAATAGTACAAAAGAGCAAAACTGTGACAAAATATCTTATTTATTTGATTACACCAAAAATTAAGAAGTTCGTTATGTTAGGGAATTGTGAAGAAAGTTAAAAGATCTTAGATTGGGAAAAAGGAGAAAACTTATAAACATTTATATCTGGAATATATTGAGAACTATGTAAAAGAAAATACAGGAAACCCAATAGACAAATGCACAGTAATATAGTATCTATTGATACCAGTTAATCTACATAGATAGAATATGTAAAGTTTTAATTTATTTGGCAGAAGTAGCATGGACTTTGGTATCAGACATGGTTGATATTCTGACTCTGGGTGGATCAAATGCCTTAACCTAACTATGCTTCAGTTTTCTCACAAGTAAAGTAAGTACAATAAAATCCACCATCGCATGATTTTATTTGTTCTGGTGAGGATTAGAGAGCCTTGTCTAAAATATCGAGCCCAGTACATCCCATTTTTGAAGAGCTCAATAAAAAAAGAGCTCAATATCTGCTATTATTACATTAAAGAGGTTCGATATGTTAAATCTTTTATCCAGAGAGTCTGTAAAATTATCTTTGGATGTTTTAAAGCCTCTACCTATGATAGTGAGATCCTCTGATTTATCTGATGTTGAATCATTTAACAGAAGGCATGTATTGGAGTCATAAATTTTGGAGTTGTAAATGTTCCAAGGAGAAAAAAAGCTGTAGTTATTTTCACTTTATACACAAGGCAATTGAGATGCAAAAGGTTTTTACAATTTCAACTCCGTAAATTAGAGGGAAGTCTTGAACTCTGATGTGTTTGCCCTCTAGTGTTGTGTTCTTTCTGTAATATTTATTGTCATTATTTCAGTTTTGTTTAAGGTTTTGTTTTTTTTTTCATACATTCTATGCAAGGCTTTGCAGGTGCATCAGACAGAATTAGACAAAGTCTCCTCCCATAAACAGCATGTTAACAGTCTAGAAGGATTAAAAAGGCAAGTATACAAAGAATTCTAAAATAATAAAGACTGGTAAGTGCCATAGGAGGGAGGTACAAAAGTTGCATAGAGACTCAAGTGTTTGCTAAAGGCTTAGTGGGAGAGTAAATATATCAAATGGCTTTAGAATAGGGGCTACTCATGGTGTTCATAGAGAATGAGAGGAAAAGAGTGTTTTGGGTAGAGAAAATGTGAGCAAGGTCACAGAGTTTGAAAAGAAGGAAATATTATTAGAGTATGATAAATAGTCCAGTTGAGCTTAAGATGCACTTTTTAGACACTAATACATGTTTTATTAAGGAGGAAAAGAGGGAAGGGAGGAGGGAGTCACAAGAAAGGAGGAAAGTATGGTGCAAGGGAGGGAGGGAAGCAATGAACAAATGAAAGCAATACCATGAAAGGTCTTAAATATCAGGCTGAAGATTTAATATTAATTTGACAGGCAGATAAATTTAATTAATGCTGGTTTTTTTTCAAGATTTTTATGCTGGCTTTTTTTCTAGCAAACTCAGTTCAGAATTGGTGGTCATGGGTATAGTCACATGAATTTATGATTTTTGCTGTTCCTTCCTCAGGATGATATTCTGAAAGAGTAAAAGCAAAGGCAGTGTGTGAGAGAGTAAATACATTAAAAGTCCAGCCAGAACCCAAGCAAAATAAGCAATGTTTTTGAAACACTGTCGTGACCAAAAAGAATGGATGAATTATTACTCTGGCATTTCCTTTGTTATTTATGTCTAGAAATCAATCAACAGCTGAAGGAACTGAGTAATTTATAAGTCAGGTGCTGTCAAATACTTGTTGGTCTCAACTGGTATAACCTGTCCATGAATTCCTATGAAGCTTGATGACAAAAGAAAACAATCTTATTACAAGCCTGACATTCATAATTTGGTGCATATTATTCTAACATGATATAAAAATATGAATTAAAAATATAATAGCTGCTGAAAATAGAAGTGCCCACTGACTGTTTAAAATCTTTCCTCCATCCTTATCACACCTTGTTTAATAAAAATAGATGTAGGTGATGGAGCATTTATTATGGAAACAAGTTAACCAAAAAGACCTGTCAATTTGATGGAGGAGGTTATTTGTTCAACAAAATATCCAAGCACATGAGGCAATCTGGAAATCCAATAGGGAAAGCAGGGGCACCCCCGTTTTCACTTTTTCCCACCTGCCTTCTCAACCAGAAATAAATGTCTGAAGAGCACTGGTTAGAAGTGGAGACATAATTTTATGAGCATATTTTGCTTCATCAGAGTGAGAAGGACTAAAGGGTGGTTGGTCATCTCACGAGAACAGAATTTAGACAAGAATCTTGTTCAAAATAGCCAGATAATTTCTCTTCCTGTCCCTTTCTGTCTCTGTCACCACCTCTCCCTCCCCCTGTCTGTCTCCCTCATCTCGGAAGTAGTTGTGTGGCTCCCCAAGCCCACTTTAGCCAATGGGCCTATGCTCATGTGGTCAGTCTCTCAGGACCAGAGCTACAGTAACCAAACTAACAGAAATCTGATGAATAATTTGGGGTGCCAATGAGTTAGTTTAATAATGAAGAAATATAACTGACAGGAAAAGCAGATGTTTCATATCATCCAGTTAGTGTACCATATTCCTACAGACTACATGGTAAGGAAAGTTCTCATTGGAGGGTATTTTGGTAAGAAATAATTAGATAAAGATGAGTTAATTAGGCAATGTGAATGGCTCATGGCACCCAGTAATTACTGATGAAATTATTTCCATTCCTCCAGTTGACCTGAAGTGGTCACACTCAGGATCCTCTATCTTAAATAGTTTCAGATTAGATTGCTTTTTTTCAGGATAGGCTGTTTAAAATGAAGTTCAAGCCATCTCCAAATCTCAGTAGTTTACAACAACACAGGTTTATTTCTCACTGGTAACTTATGTCCTTGTTGGTCATCACAGTTCTCAACAGGGACCCAGGCTGATGAGAGCCTCCACCATCCAGAGCCTTCCCAGTCATTGTGGCAGTAAGGCAAATTGCGCACTAAGTCTTTTTTTTTTTTTAAGATTTTTATTTATTTATTTGAGAGAGGGAGAGCATGAGTGGGGGGGCAGAGGGAGAGAGAGAAATGCAGACTCCCCGCTGAGCAGGGAACCCTGCGATCACGACCTGAGCCATAGGAGGCAGCTGCTTAACCCACTGAACTACCCAGGCACCCCGTGTACACTCTTAACTGCTTAACTCTCAAAAGTGAAACACAAAGCTTTCTTTCAGATTTTGTTGCTTAAAGAAAGGCAACTCTCACTTCAAAGCACAGGATATGCCAAACATATTCCATACCTTAAAGAAATGAGAACTGGAATATTATAAGTAGCCCTAATGTCTTCCAAAACACATGAACAAATTCATACTCTTTGAGTTCAGCTTTTCTAGATATATTATTCCACCTGCATATTAAATTTTACCAGTTGTCTGTAATGTGGTTTTATATCTGGTAATGATATGCATTCAAATTCTCTTAGTATTTGTTACTTTAACTGATATGTTTGATCTCTAAACCCAGCAACATATTCATTGTTTAGTGCGGGTTACTTGGATAGAGAACTGAACTCAATCATTATTTGTAGACTTTGTCAAATTCCCGTTCTTTGAGGGTCATCACTCTGCTTGCTGGTATTATTCCCAAGTGCAGACTCCAAGAATTATCCCCTGAACTATATTGGATTAGAAGTAGGTGGATCCCAGTGTCATTGTTCTGGAAATTAAAATCCACTAAAATTCTGTGGTAACTATTTATTTGTCAGTTGTTGCAAAGATCTGGCTAATTTCTCAGAAAAAAAATTATTACCTAGCCATAGATTATACCTTCAATTTAATAAGAGGATATATATTGTGGTAGGTAAGGTCAGGGACTTTATAGCCAGGCAGATCAGATGGGATACTTTGGGTGTCAGCCTCTCTCGGCTTCTTCTTCCTTAGATACAAAATGAAACAATGATAATCACCTTGAATTTTTGTCATTAAGTATGTTGCATTTGAAATGTGATCAGCACAGAGCCTGGCATAAGAAACACTACCTCAGTTACAGATAATGTTTGCTGTAGCAACTTCCTGAATATCATGCCGGAGGACAGAATTTGAAATAGAGACTATTCTAGGTATGTGTTTATTCACCCCTGCTTAGTCCGGTACCTAGCACAGTGCCTGGCAGAGTAAATGCCAAACAAGTGTTTGTCTGGAAAGCAAATGAGTTATTCTGAATGGGAAGCCTGCACTCACCCACTTTGCCACTAGATGGTGAGTTGAGGTAAAGTAAAATATTTGCTCAGATTATTATTTTCTTTTCTATGTTCAAACTGGGAGGAAATTATCCACAAAGCAAAGTACAGGTGTTTATTGTTGTTTGTTGCTTTTTACACTAGATGAGCAAATTAGGCAAATAAGCAGTATCAATAAGAGGGTTTCTGTAGTAAGTTCTCACCTAACAATCAACATGAGCCCTGATAGTTGGAGCATAAGATCCATGTTTGTTAATGTAATTGATCGCAAATTACAAGGTTTGATTTACGGCTGGTGCAGATTGAACAATCCCAGTTTTCTCTGATTTTGTTTGTTTGTTTGTTTGGGGGGTTTGTATGTACATATTTGTGTGTGTGTGTATGTGTGTGTGTGTGTGTGTGTGTGTGTGTGTGTTTGCTTGCTTGTCAGTAAATTGTTAATCAACTAAAATGAAACAAAAGCAAATAACTCCTAGAATTTCTTTTATTCGTCATCACCACACAGCCACAAATATTTGCTTCTTTCACTGGGGGAAAGTAAGGGTTTTTTTGGCTGAGCTTTCTCAGAAATTGGAGTTTTACCTGTACTTTCTTGATATGTTAAAGCTCTTTATTTCTGCCTCCTGGGTAATAAATTTATAAAAGAAGACAGTCTCTGAATTGTCTTTTTTTAAAACTTGAGATCTATCTTTTTTCTTTTCTTTTTTCTTTACTTCCTTTCTCCCTTCTTCTCTCCCTCCTTTCTTCCTCCTTCTCTCCCTTTCTTCCTTGTTTATTCCTTGATCAAGTATTTTTTGAATGTCTTTTATGAATCAGAAAGTGCCATAAGCACTAGAAATACAGCACTAATATTCTGCCCACAGAGGAATGGGAAGAGAGTTTATAAACTGAACGCAGCAAGTAATAAGAGCTGTGAAGAGACACCAAGCAAGTGGCAAGCAAGATGTCTCAATTTTAGATCTGTTGGTCTGAGAGGTTGACATCTGAGAAGAAATCTGAGTGAAGCTATAGAGGAAGCCCTTGGAGTTTCTGAGAAAGAACATTCTAAGCAGAGGCAGCAATAAGCATTGTGACTCTGAGCAAGAATCATTTATAGACAGAAGCCCAGTTTGGTGGATTATAGTGATTGAGGTAAAAAATGACATCAGAGGAGTGACCAAGAGCCAGAAGCCAGGTTGGGTAGAATTTTGTGGACCAGACAAAATTCTGGATTTTATTATGAATGCCAAGTAAAGCCATAGAGGGTTTTGAGCAGATGGGTGATATGATCTGTTTTACTCTTTAAAAGAACCTCCTTAGTTGCTCTATAGAAAAGAGACATTAGGGAGAGCAAGAAAGAAAGCAGTGAGACCAGTCAAGACGTGAACCCTTCCATCCAGGCAAGGAATGATGATGACGTGGACTGGAATGCTGGCCAGGGAGGGAGTGTGGAGGCATTGGATCACGAGATCTGTTCTTCTAGTTAAATAAAGATACTCCATAGGATCTGAAACAGGGGAGCATGGTCCTAGAGTGATTTCATGATGTGATATCCCTTGATAGACTGAGCTGTATAAGATCTCCACTGATCAATGGTTGATCCAAAAGAAACCCCTTGACTTTTCTTCCTCATTTCTCTCTGCCTGTTGAGAATATATGTTAAGCAGAGTTTTGAGTTTTGAAGATCTGACAATTTAATCTGGATTTCCTCAATCATCACGGGAGATGACATTCTCTAGCGTAAAAGGTAGTTTCATCTCCAAATGGGAAATGGTAGTAACTTCCAATACATGTCATTCACAGTAAACAACTAATAATAAATATCAATTATTAGGACATCCATTATGCAGAACCAGAGGCTTGACATATATAGCATTGTCCAGAGGCTTTGAAATTAGGGACCAGTGGTAGCCACTGGTCTAGTTAATGTGAATCTTCCCATTGCTGATTTTCCAGAGATAAAACCCCACAGTCTTCCAGGAGGTAGTAATTAAATCTTGTTATAAATTATGTGCTGAGGCTGTATTCTGCTATGATCCCACCCATGTTGCCAATAAATAAATAGTTATAAAACAGACTGCAGATACCCAGAGTTCTATTGCCTACATCCACTCTCTGTTTGGTCCTTTCCATTTTACTTTTCTCTTGAGTTCTTTAAAAGAGAACAATCCCTGTTGAGTTCTTTTTATCGCCATCCATTTCTTTCTAGAAGTTAACAATTCATGCAAAATAGGTTGTAATTTTTTTCCTAAGTACTTATCAGGACGACTTACCTTGATTTCAAAAGGATGTCTAGAGTCTTTCTCTCTTTCCTATCAGTCTGGACAGATTTAATTAGTACTTATAACATTAAAATGCCAAATTTTCCTTGCCTCTAGATTGCTGTGCATATGGAAGGCATTTCCCAGCCCTTGGGATCACCTCTGAAGTCCTAAGATTGAATGGTCCCTAGATTTGTACATGAGGAGAGGAGTTTAAATCCCAGGAATTTTTCTAGAGACTGTCCTTCTATTCCTCTTTGACATTGCCGTCCCCTGATTTCTCTCTCATTCCTGCTCTTTCTCACTTATGTAAGACAGTGGTAGCTGCCTCAGCCATCCTCACTACTCTGACTCATCATCATCCTGGCGATTTTGCTATCTATGTGTTCAATACTTCTAGCACTCTAACCTTTTATGTTTTCAAACTTTAAATACCTCATGTTGGAAAAAGAAATAATGCTACATATGAGACATCATTGAGTATGCTAAGAATCCATGTGCTAGAATTCCTAAAATGGAGACATCCATTAGGCAGACATTGTATACATTTTACAAAAAGAAACATGGAAGATTCTGCTGTGTTGGCTAGATCATAAAACCTGACGTACATCCCCAATGAGAATGATGATTTTGGTTCAGCTCAAGGTTGCTTTGACTTCAGTTTACTACTGAAGTAAGAAATAGTACAAAGGAAATCCATGAGTTGAGGATAGGAATAATGTGGTTGTTCCCCAGTGCCTCCCTGGTTCCTCACAAAGATGTACCTGAAAATCAGTGGTCAAGGCAGCCTGCCACAAAAGGGAAAAAATGCTTCTTCAGGGGGTCAGAGACTTGGATTCACTGTCTTTTGCATCATTTGGTGGCTAGAGGCTACATCAGTACTCAAGAGTCCACACTACTACCATAAAATCTGTTCTTCCTGATCCACAGTTACATACACCTGCATAGGCCTAGTTATAGACTTCTACGTTGGGCCATAGGCTTCCAAATTTTTTTTTAAAGATTTTTTTATTTATTTGACAGAGATAGAGACAGCCAGTGAGAGAGGGAACACAAGCAGGGGGAGTGGGAGAGGAAGAAGCAGGCTCATAGCGGAGGAGCCTGATGTGGGGCTCGATCCCATAACGCCGGGATCACGCCCTGAGGCGAAGGCAGACGCTCAACCACTGTGCCACCCAGGCACCCCATAGGCTTCCAAATTTTTGAAGTCATTAGGTAATAGTCTATGATAAATTATAAAAATGCTCATAAACCATCAGTGTTTTGGATGCATTGTGAAAATTGTCTCCATCAAAGCCTGCTTTCATTTGTTTACCACTGAAACCATAATGCTTAGCAGCGCATTGGTAATAGGTAGTACTTACCAATATTTTTAATAAAAAGAGAGAAAATTAGGCCAAAATAAATTCATTTCCATTTCTGAAAATAAAATTGCCAATTTGATCAGATAGTTATAAAGTGTTATTTTTTTCACAAAGGCATTTAGAACAAACCTTCCAGATATCCGTGGGGTCAGGAGAGATAAATATGTATCATTTAGTAATAGGTAGATTTGTAATCTGACATTTTCCAAAGTATATTTATAAAGCATGCTGTAAAAACATGCTTCAAAAATGAAAATGTAGATACAAAGAAGTTTTTATTTCCTTAACAATTGTTTCAAGTTCCAGTTTTTATAGTTTTTTTTATTGTTTAGGTGGGGTTTTTTTCCCATTTTTTCTTTCCTCCTCTCCTCTCTAGAATATAAGCTCTATAAGTCATATCAGATTTGTTTACTGTTTATTCTTAGTTCCTAAAACTCCCTATAGTTTATAGATGGTAGTCAATAAATAGTTGTTTGAATAGATGAGTAAATTCTGGTTTAGACCAAGTATGAGAGAAGGAAGTTCCCAAATAACTTATATGCTAATGTGGTTTAGGAATCTGGAAAAATGGGTATAATAAGTAGAATCTGTCTGAGTGTCCATCGACTGATGTGATCCACTTATAAATAGGAAGGTGAGATGAAAGAGGTTTGCATTTTTGTAATATCCAGAGGCTCCAGTGAATGAAATTCATTATTAAAGCCATAAAGAAGAATGAAAATTGAAAGGAGTTGATGGAGTTTTGCCAAAGAAAAAACAGTGAATGGCTGGCATGATGTCCAGAAAGACAGAAACAAGATGGATCTATTCATTCAACAACTGTTCATCAAATCCCTGTTATTGCACACATTTCTCTAGGATCTGGAACCACCCAGATAAAATCCAGAGTTCTATTCTCAAGAAATTATATTTCTTGAGAAATTTCTCAAGAAAATTATATTTCAATGAGGGAAACAAATGGATAAAGTTTGTGCAAATGAGAAAATTGCTCTTTAAATAAAAGTTTCTATAAAAATATGTGCAGTTAAAAAATCTGCACCCCCCCCCACAAAACCTGTGTGTTAATAGCTAAACGAAAAATGAGAGACTTTATAAACTTTTTAAAATAAATACAGGGTCATGAATACATATAGGAAGAACAAGTTATACTCCTCGTCTAATTATACGATTTTAGACAAATTACTTCATCTTCTGCATCTATAAAATTAGGCATTAAACTAAATAATTTACTAAAATTTCTTAGATTTCCTACCATCCTTACTGTAACCTTTATTTTTATAAGCCTGTGTGGAAAACCTAACTAATAAACTAAGGTCAATTTATGCTTAATTACTTTTTTTCCCCCAGAGGTTTTTACCCTAATAAACAAAAAACATCTAATCTTTCAGTTGGTTGATTTATGTGTTTGGGAAGTTTGACAATTTAATTCAGTTACTGAATGCTTTATTACATATCAGATTGACAAATAGAAATAAAAATATAACCACCTGCCATCTCTGAGACCTCCTTTCTTAACATCTCTTGTTGATATGGGTGGAAATGACCCTGATTTCAAAAATGAGAAAGGGAACAAAGAGGCAGAACTTCAGTACCTACTGTCAGTATACTTTGAAAATCCCATAAACTATGTCAATTTTACAGGAGAAAAATTTAAGACAAGTTGAAAAGTTACATGCATCTCCCCATAAAAGAATGATCGCTGCTGTAATTATGGACAAGGCAGATGGGCAAAGCAACCAACTTTCTGACGAAATATTTAATGGGATGATTACTTAATAGGAAGAATTGCTGATCTGAAGATAGAAACTCCACTGAGGAAGAGCAGCATGTGCTCTGGGCTGAAGCAAAGGGGTCTTGGAAAATGTTCTCTACAGATTAAGAGGGAAAATGTAATACCTAATTTAGGAGAACAGAATTTTAACTCTTCTCTCTTTTTCTATCTAGGATTCTTGGTTGTTGTTGTTTTTCTCCTTTCCTGTCTTATGTTCAAGAAATTTGTTTAAATTACAGCAAAAAGAAAGTGGAAATCCTTCATGTGTCCAGTAGACACTTTTTAAATGCTAAATTATATTACATGTTGCTTCTAGGGGAAGCTACTAAGTGAGTTTCACTCCATTCCCTTCCTGTATCACTCCTTTCCTATTTAATTTTCTTTCTTTAAAAAAAGCTCTTTGGACTTTTCTCCCCAGCGTATAGAACTTTCCTGTTGCTTCATGCTCTGAGTCATCCCTATCCTTATCCTCCATCAATTCGTCTATTCTGGGATCCGTTCTCTCCAACAGAACCCCCCTGCTCAAAGGCATGTCAGCTCCCCATTCTGCACACATCACCAGACCTGGAGTTTTCAGTCATTATCACCTGTAGACATCTAACATGAGCTGCTTTATGATTGATGGTCCTCAGAATAAGTAGGAAGTCGTGGATAATGGGTGTTTTTGCGTTGGAGCAGGCTGCCTTTGAGATGAAGCATACTCATTCATCCCTTGCTATTTCCACCATATATTCATTATGCTGCCGTCCCTGTCTTCCATGTATTTGGGTCTCTTGGCTGCAGTGTTATATGGTAGAAAGGGTAGACTCCTTCCAACAACATAATAATGATATGAAAATTAGTGTGGCTGCAAAATAATAGGGTCAAAATAGTAGAATCAACCAGATACAATGTGTTAGAGTGGAATTCACTCAGAATTAGGTGAAGGTTGTGTTTATGCTCTCTTAAGAATCGGGACTGCAGTTACAGGTCCTTCAGACTAGGTAATACTAGTGTCTTCTATTTTACATTTTCTTTATAGTTATGTGTGTGTGTGTGTGTGTGTGTGTGTGGTATGAGCACTTAAGATCTACTCTTTTAGCAGGTTTCCATTGGTGAGAATGGAAATTGGCACAGTCATTATGAAAAACAGTATGGAAATTCCTCAAAACATTAAAAATAGAACTACTATATGATCCAACAATCTCACTTCTGGATAAACACCCAAAGGAAATGAGATCAGTATCTTGAAGAGATATCTGCACTCCCACATTCACTGCAGTCTTATTTACAGTAGCCAAAATATGGAAACAACCTAAGTGTCCATTGACAAATGAATAAAGAGAATGTGGTATTTATCTATCGCTCTCTATATCACGATATTACACTTTCTGTAATGATAAATAAGTCTATCTAGTAGTGCCGTGCATAAAATGTGACTCTTCTACTTCTGTGTCAGAAACTTAGTCNTCAGTATCTTGAAGAGATATCTGCACTCCCACATTCACTGCAGTCTTATTTACAGTAGCCAAAATATGGAAACAACCTAAGTGTCCATTGACAAATGAATAAAGAGAATGTGGTATTTATCTATCGCTCTCTATATCACGATATTACACTTTCTGTAATGATAAATAAGTCTATCTAGTAGTGCCGTGCATAAAATGTGACTCTTCTACTTCTGTGTGACAGAAACAGTCCAAACTGTGTGCAAAGGAAAGGACTTTAAGGCGTGCCTGAGTGGCTTCGTTGGTTAAGCGTCGGACTCTAGATCTCTGCTTAGGTTATGATCTTGGGTTGTGAGATCGAACCCTATGTCAGGCTCCGCATGCAGTGCAGAGTCTGCTTGGGCTTCTCTCTCTCCCTCTCCCCCTGCCCCGCCCCCCACCCATGCCCCCACTCAGCTTGCTGTCTCTCTCTCTCTGAAAAAAAAAAAAAAAAGAAAAGAAAAAGAACTTTAAGAATTAATTTCTAAAGCCATGACTGTGTTCAGGGACTTGAGTTTGATTCTATTTTCCTGCCTTGTTTTTATTTTTAGGTACATTCTTCTTCCAAAATGTTAGCCAAGACACTTAACCAAGAGCTCAAGTTTATGCCCTAGCTTTTAGCAAATGTCTTATTATTGACAGCAATTTTGCCCCATTTGGATCCCATGCTGGGGAGTGCAATTCACATAGATGATGATATCCTTGGAAAAACTTGGAGCTATATACTGTAGTGTTCTGTTCCCTCACCTCTTTCAGGTCCTCAGTCAAATATCAAGAGTTCAGGAAAGGTTTCCCAAACACTGTAAACTTACGACACCACCCTTACCCACCTTCCTGGATGTTCTGTTCTCCATAGCACGTGTCACTATGCGGTATTGTACATATGTCACATGTCCTCCTTGTCTGTCCATGTTTTGCCTCCCACCCCTGGAATGTAAATTCCATGAGGAGATTTTGTTTTGTTTTGTTTTTTGTTGTATCCAAGTACCTAGAATAGTGCCTGACACTTATGTGTTCCGAATGAATGAATTAATAAATGGATTGATACTTCTGAAGAGAGCATTTGGGTCTATTACCAAATGGAGGAGGAATGAATGATAAGCTACAACAGTAGTTATATGCTCCAGATCTTTATTCATTTGGTCTTAGAATTTATTCAGTGGAATCCATATAATTCTAAGTACTTCTCAAGGAAAATATTACTGCTGAACATTACATATCCTTTAGATTTCACGTGTAAAGTGCCACAAGACGTCTGTCTCTTAATAAGGAAAAAATATACATATTTCTGCATTCAGGGCAAAGTTGGCAGAGGTAAGCTGATTCATCTTATCCTTTAAGATAATGACTGTCTCCATGCAATACAATGTGAGCGCTCACCATACCATCTTAGAGGAGGACCAACATTTAAAAATCATTTATTCATTTTTTTTGTAGTAAAAGGTGTGTGTGTGTGTGTGTGTGTGTGTGTGTGTGTGTGTGTATGTGTGTATGTGTCTCTGCATGTGTGCATGCCTTTGGACTATATTTTAATTATGTCATTATCTGTGTGCCAGGTAGCTCTCTGACTTCTCCCATTATTTCAGACCATGTTGGTCTTTGTTTTCTTCTAAGATAAGGGGCATGACTGGGGACATGAATTGTAGATCCTAGCACTGGGGACATCAGATGTAGACATCGGATCACAAACTGATTGCCTCACCTGGCAAGAAGCAGTCCTAACTGTTTTCATTCTCTGTGCTTCCTCTCGACTCAAAGCTCATTCTGTTCCTGTACCAATGCAGCCCACTTCACACTGGTCTGAAGCAGGCTTAGCTGGGTCTCACTGTGCTATTGTACATACAAAGTATTTTATTCCAGCACCTAAGGACCCTTGACTTGAGAGATACACATTGACAACTGGTTTCCCAGTAAAAATCAGAATTAATTTGAAAAACAAGAATTAACTTGAAATTATTTTTAAGCTATCTCCAAAGATCCAAAATATTAATCAGTGAATAAATCACCTAACCAAATTTATACATCTAAATGAGCCAGCCTTACCTTGTAGTCATCTTTGGAGATAAGGCTGTGCTTTTCTGTTCCTCTTAGCCATGTTCTCTCTTCTCAGCAATGTCCTAGAGGAAGGGAGGGGGGAGAAAAAGAATGTGAAAATAATAAGAGGAAACAATTTTGGAGAACTTGCTAAACATCTGGTATTTTTTAAATGCTTTAAACAAATGAACTCCTTTCATCTTCATGACCCTCTGCAGTAAATGCCATTATTGTTTCTACGTCACAGGTTAAAAATGGAACAACAATAATGGTTTTAAATAACTTGCCACCAAAGGTTACACAGTTAGTAAGAGGAAAGGCTTATTTAATAAATATTTACTTAAACACTGTCTGGGAGCCAAATCTAATCCTCAAAATCATATTCCTATTTATATTCATTCATTTATTCCTTTAACATTTATTTAGATTCTACTATATATTATATACTCTGTTGAGTACCTGGAATCCAACATGAATAAAACATTGTGATCCCAGCTAAAATGACATTTACTTATGGACACTATCATCTAAGCTGAAATATTTGAGATGTTCAAAATGCCTATTTGGTTTCTCCTTATATTTAGTTCATTTGTGAAAAACAATCACCACTTCATGATCTTTCTAAGTGTCTGTGGAAGATAATCCTTCCATGCACTAAAAAGTCTCCATTCCCCCGAACTTCTTTGTACACTAGCATAGACATATGTGGTTAGAAATCAGTGATATAGTATACATCCATTTGGATATGTATGTGGCACATATATGATAGCATAGGTATGTGGTTAGAAAACAATTAAGTATAAAAATATATATAATATAATCTATATTTCTCTGTCAGACTTTTCTCCTCGTCTCCCTTTCACCAAAGATACTTGCTAAACTTTAGTTCTCTTCTTACTGAAAAAAATTACACATATTATATCTTACTTGTTCTAATGACTTTTTGTACTACATCTTTCTTTTTTAACCACATTTAACTGTGGCCTTGTTCAATGAAATAAGTCAATCCAAATAAGCCAGATGGAATGAGAATGTTAATTTATTTCATAGAGGATGTGTCAGTCACTCTCAAAAATATGTGTTGTCTATTTTGCAAATGATTCACATCAACCTCCCCATTTAATACAATTATAGGTTTCTTAGACTGTATCTGTGTACACAGAAAACATCTGAATTTTATTTGTTTTGATCTCTAGAAATTATGATTCTGGTTAAATAAAAAAAAAACAACATCTACATGTGGATTCAACCTCATAACTGGTCTCATGAAACATAAGTTTTTACTGTGTGTATCATGTTCCCCTCCCCCCCCCCACCAAGATGTAGCAGTGTGTTAGGCACAAAACAGAAAACAAATACTTTTTGGAAAAGGTAATAGGCAAGAACACAATGTTAGTAAGATATAGCACGTGTGTTATAAAGCATAAATGAAACAGGGAGAATATTATGCTCAGGTGTCACAGTATTTAAGATTGACACTTGTGAGGAAGATCATTCATTGCTAGTGGAAAGTGCCAGGATGCTTACATCTCATTCCTCATGACAACACATGAAGGCTGCATTTTGCTTTGCAGCAGTGCAATTGAAAGAATGAATATGAATAATCTAACCACTGAGTCCAGCAGACCTTAGGCCTGGGGTAATTGCACTGGAAGCCTGAAGAAGTGACTGCAGCCTGAGATACAAAGTCTGCAACGGAAGCCTAGCCATAAGAGAGAATTCCTTTCTTCTTCCCCTCTATGTCTTCCTTTCTCTTATCTTTCTTTCCCTCCGCTCCTCTTCCTTTCCCTTCTTTTCCATTCCTTTGAAGATCCAATGGTGCTTAAGTGTTAAGGGCAGATAGAGATGCTACTTGGCAGCCTCCTATAGATGAATCACAGCACAGTTCTTTAGAATTTTGGGCAAGGCCTTGCCATCACCCAGAGATAACTAGTCTTTTGAGAATCCACTCTTGGCTTCCTACTGGGTTTTAGTAGAGACTGAATGCTTACCACGGGCCACCAAGTTACCATTTGTCCTGAGCACCCTGTCATGAACTGGGTAGTGTCTGTCCCACCAAACCATAAACTTTGGTATGCACAGCAACACACTATCATTGGATGGAAGTGACATATAGTTGATCAGGCCAGAGCTGGCTCTGAAGGCACAAGTTAAGTTATGTGAAAGAACATCCTAAATGCCCATGGTCCCCACTCCTGCTACACTGCCTTCTCTCTATCAGCCTGTGCCTGTGGCCTTACGGGGTTTTTCCTATGATCAGGAGACAGAGGAAGAGAGGACTTGGGCCTGGTTTAACAGATGGTTCTGCATGCTATGTAGGCACCACCTGAAAGTGAACAGCTACAGCCCTACAGACCCTTCCTAGGACAACCTCAGAGCATGATAGTGAAGGGAAATTCTCCTAATGGGCATAACATCAGACAGAGCCCCTAGTTGTTCACTTTGCTTGGAGGGAGAAATGGCCAGACATGTGGTTATCAAATGAGTCAACTCCTCATGATAAATATCTTTTTATAGTCAATCAGGTCTGTTTCTCTGGAGAACCCAGACTAATACACCTTCTTTCCCCATTTCTTCTTCTTTTTATTGGCTTTACGAAGTATGTCCAGTATTTATCCAAGATGGAAAAATTGCTAGTTATGACTTTGGTTGTTTTAACCAGTAATATATTCCTTATATGAAGAGTGGGGCTCTATTGCCTACTCTTTTAGATATTATTAGATAGTAGTAATCTCTTGATCAGATAACATTGTAACATTAACGCAATATAAATAATATAAAAATAATTTATTTTATAAATTATTTTAAAACATATAAATGTGATAATATTGAGATATAATTTCTTTGTTAGATGTAATGATCCTAAAACTGCTTCTGATCCTAAAATTGCTGTCCTGATCAGCTTCTTTCTGACGTTCTTTGGATAGCTGGATAAGGAGGGATTTGGAATATTTTGTGCTTGGGAAGGAAATGTATATTGGTGGCTAAAAGGAGAGACTGGTAGATTGTATTATTTTTTCCTTAAATTCACTCTGTTTCTGGACCTGTATTTACCAGCTTTGCTGTAAACAAACCCTGAACATATATTTCTTTCTTACGTTATTTCTCTTGCTGTGGCTCAGGCTACTTTCTCCACTTTATTATGTTCCACTCTGTTCTACATATTCCCTCACACTTCATATACCAAAAAAGTCACATGAGCAGGCCTGATAATAGAGTATGGAAAGATATTCTGCCTACAGAGCATGGAAAGAGAAGGAATGTAGTCTTCCTTATTACATGTAGTAAGCAGAATATGTCTCCCCAGAGGTGCCCCTGCCCTAATTCCTGGAACATGTAAGTTATGTTACATGAAAAAGGAGATTTAAGGTTGCAGATGGAATTGATGGTGTTGCTAATCAATTGGCTTGAAAATAGAGAGATGAACCTGGATTATCCAAGTGGGCTCATTGAAATCAAGGGGTCCTTGAAAGTGGAAAAAGCAAGCCAAAATGAGATTCAGGGAGATAGCAGAATGAGAAAAAGACCAGGCCCAAGTTTACTGGCTTTGAAGGTGGCAGGGATGCAATGAGCCAAGGAATGAAGGTGACATCATGAAACAGAAAAAAGCAAGAATATCAATTCTTCCCTAAAACCTCAAGAGAAATATAGCCTTTAGAATAGCTTGGTTTTAGCTCAGTAAGAGCCATTTCCAACTTCTGACTTCCAGAACTGTTAAAACATTTTAAAAAATAAATAAATAAAATAAACATTGACAAATTAAAAAAAAAACAAATCTGGACTTAGTAAGAAGAGACTTTATTCAAAAGGATTATGGCAGAAGAGGTGAAAGAACTGCTGCACAGAGAAAAGGCTATTGTGATAGGAAGAACGCTCTGAGCATAAACTCTGCAAGCTTCTTAGGGTCAGGCAAAAAGGGTTTTCTTTTACAGGGAGGAGGCTAAAAGCAAGTGGATGTGGGGAAGTGTGATGAAAGAGTGTGATCTGGGAGGACAGTAGTTCATAGACTGTTTTACCTTGATGTCATTTTTCGAGGGCCATTTAAGGAGGGCTGTATGCTGCTCAAACTGAGGGTAACTCCGAGTTCAGGGAGTGAATCTTAAACAATCTTTGGTTAATAAGCATTTTATTTTAATTGATTCGTGAGGACAGTTCATATAATCATGTGTGGGGCAGAGAATGGAAATTTGCAGTGTCTATATCAGGCTTTGTCATAGGTAAACAAGCGTTGAGGGGCGGGGGAGGGTCGGAGTGGGGGCGGCAGACATTCCATAAGATAAGTCTTATCTAAGTCTTACAGAGAAGGATGGTCCCTTGCAGTAAATCCACTCCCAGAACCCAAAAGTAGGGGGAGGGAGTTTTTTACCTTCACTCTTTCCTAGGATCACAGAACTCAGGCAAAGTTTAACATTTTCAAGAATAAATTTGTATTGTTTAAGCCATTGAGTTCATAGTAAATTTTTTGTGGCAGCAATAGGAAAGTAATATACTACCCTTTGCCATGTGACTTGCAGTGCTTTCTTTGTATCATAGCCACAGCTGAACTATAAGTATCAACATTTAACATAAGTAGGAAATAAATTTCTATTGTTAAAAACCATGCTGATTTCTTTTTTTATTGTAGCCTTACAATAAAAAGGTAAGGGCTGACAAAGCATTACCTCACACAGTATCTCAAACTACTGCGTCACATGCTCACACACAGACACATGTATGGCATGTAGAACATTGCCTGGAACATAGTAAGTACTAAATGTTAGCAATTATTAATTTTGTAAAATATTCTTGCTTTTGTTGTCTTCAGAAATTCAAGTGGAGATGCCAAGTCATTGGTTAGATTCATATGTCATAGTTCAGGGGTAGAAAAAAAATCTGAGTCCACAGCATATATACACTCCATGATATCACCTCTGAAGAGTTAAAGTAAGTAAAGAAAATTTCTGAGGCAAAGAAAAAGGCTCAAATAGAGTAAAGATAAGGGCCAGTTGGATAAAAGGAGAAGCAAGAGCAAATAATGACCCAGAAGCCAAAAAAAAAAAAAAAAAACAGCGATCAAGGAGAGAATNAAGGAGAGAATGATCAATCGTTTCAAATGCTGCTGATGGGCAAGTAAGACAAGAACTAAAACTGAACCATTGCATTTAGAAAGTAGAGCTCTTTGGTGATCTTGGCAAGAGATGTTTCACTGGAGTGTTAACATCATAATTCAACTGGAGTGGTTATAAGAGAGAATGACAAAAAAAGAACAAGGGAAGTAAATACAAGAACTCTTGTAATGATCTTTACTATAAGAAGGAGGAAAGAAGTGAGGTGGTAGTGGGAGAGGTCGGTGGAGTCAAAGAAGTCTTTTGTGTTTGTTTTGTTGTTTTGTTATTTCCTATGGAAGATATATAGAGCATATTTCTATTCAGGCAGAAATGATCTGGTGAAGTGGGAGATTTTGATAATGTAGAGCAAAGAGTGAGAATTGCTGGAAAAATATTCTTGGGGGGTCAGAGGGATATTCCTCCACAGTAACAAGAGGGAAAGGGGAATATCAGAATGTAGATGCAAATATAGTAAAGAATTTGATTGTGGGAGCACATGGCCATTTTCTTCTAATTGTGTTTATTTTCTCAGTCGAGAATGAAGACAGAGGAGGGAGTGCAGTTGTGCAGCAAGTCAAAGGCAGGGACTGGTCACTAGGGAAGGTGGACTAAAGTGGGTAATAGGGAATTGCAGTGGGATTGCTGAGCAGCCCTAGGGACCCACTTGGTGTTGGTGGCCATTAATTTCCAATGAGACCAGTCAGCCTTGTTGTTTTTCTCTATTCGTCTATATCTGGGTAAATGTGTGGACGGGTAAGTAGAGGATTGGATATAACCAGGGTTAAATGGGTAAAAGAAGAAAAGGGAAATCAAGTGCATGATAGTCAATGGGTACAATGGAGAATGGTGTCTAAGCTGTGCATAAAGAAAGTGAGGACTTAAAGGAGAGACAGCTGAAACTTGTGAGCAATGGAGTACAGCCTTCAAAAAGCATAAAGACATGTTGAATTTATGATATTAGAAAGAATGTATTAGAACGATGTGACTAGGTGCTCAAAGTAGCATGCTTAAAAGTGAGATTGTGGAGAAAGCCGGTCATTGGCAATAACAAGGGAATAAGCATCAGAGGCAGGGGGTGTACAAAAATGTTGGAAAAAGGGTCAGAGCATGAGAGGCCAGGACTTTGAAAGAATAATCCATTTGGACATTAAGATCTTCAAGACTTAAAACATCAGTGTTATTGGAGAGAGTGATATTGAAATGTTGAGATCTTACTGTACTCTATGTTTTAAGGAGAGAGGAAGTTATAGCACAATAAACAAAAATAAAATATCTCACTTCTTGGACTTCCCAGTCTAGTCCTTAGCTGAGTCTTCCTGAGTAGAAACAGACAGGTGGGTCTCAGTTATGATGGGAAAAATCTTTCTCCAAAAGACTTTCTATGTGTGGCTCTTCATATGACCTAGGTAACTATTGGGCATCTTTTCATTTATATAGAAATCTTTCATTTATATAGAAATTTTATTTTTGGACATCAAATCCCAAAACATACTGTAGTCAGAGTTTTATTAGATACCCTGTTAAAAACTTAGGTGAGAGGGGAGGAAAGAAGTGGTTTGCAAAGGACTGAAATATTTGTGCCCCCTCTCCCCTCAAATTCATGTTGAAATCCTAACCCTCACTGTAATGGGTGTTAGGAGGTGGGGCCTTTGGGAGGTAGTTAGGTCATGAGGGTGGAGCTCTCATAAATGGGATCAGTGTCCTTAGAAGGACTCTCCAGACAGCGCTGTCTCCTTTTTTCTTCCATGTGAAGAGACAATGAGAAGTTGACAGTCTGCAGCCCAGAAGAGGGCTCTTACCTGAACCCGACCATGCTGGGATCGTAATCTCGGGCTTCCAGCCTCCAGAACTATGAGAAATAAATTTCTGTTGTTTGTAAGTCACACAATCTATGGTACTTTGGTATAGTGGCTCAAAGAATGAAGACTTGGCCCTGGTGTCAAAATCCCACATGAATTAAGTCAGTAGTCTCTAATCCTTTGTGGGTCACAGAGTACTATCAGCAAGGAATGCAGATAATCCATTTACATGAGGGATTTTAAAAAAACGTAGTCTTCCCCTAAATCTTTCATTTAGCTTAAATGTGCTCTTGATGAAAGAATAAGCTACAGGAAAGACTCTTACTGGGTGGTGTGTGCTTAAGGCATAGCTCTGAGTGATGTAAGTAAAATTGAAGCACACACTGGAAGAAAAAAAAATAACATCCAGATAAAATACTTAAGGAAATAAACAAGGAACATCTGTCAAAACAAAACAAAACAAAAAAGCGATGCCCAGGGCGTATAGGCTCCATCGAATTGAGGGAAACAGAACAAGCCCTTAACCTCAGATAGGTATTTCCTTGGACAACTTCACTGTAGTCTCTGCAAATGACACCTTCCATCTCACTCCTCCCTCCCAACACACACTCTCTCTCTCTCTCTCTCTCTCTCTCTTAATTCAGCCCAATTAGTAGCAGACAGAGCCCAGGGGAGAAAAATGGCAGTGGGGCTGTATGATTTGATCTCCCTTCAGCCCCTATGTGCTGGTCAATGTGGAAAATAAAGATTAATATGTGCATATCACAGTATCAGTAGCTTTTGAAAAACAGAGNGGGGGCGGAATACCTCTCTGATACTAATTTCTAACATTACTAATGGGGTTGAATACATCTTACCGAGAGCGACAGTGAACTAAATCACACATTAACTGGCTTGATGAGAAAACCAGAAGTTACTCTTCCCTGGGGAGCTTCATGGTCTTTTGCTACAAAAGCACCTAAGTTAAGTGGAGTAAAGAAGACAAAGCTAAAACATACTAACCATCTCAATTTTAAAATTAAAAGTCGTAAAAAGAAATTACATGCAAAGTCGCCAAAACTAATGTTCTATCCAACATAGCTAATTCAGGATCCCAAATTAACTTTTTAATAGTATGGAAATCCGTGTCAAGGTTTTAGTTGGAGTGGGGGCTAGGATACATGGAAGCAAGGGGGATGAGGACCATGAGAAAGCCTAGTCCTAAGGAAAAGCTTATGAGAATCACTACTTAGGGAAGAAATAGAAAACCATCATTTATTTTTCTCAGTCTTGCTTTATCCAAGCCATATTGATGTGTGTGTGTGTGTGTGTGTACACACAGACATTTAGTATCTGTTGTGCATGTGAATATATATACGTTCACATGCATCCACATGGATATTCACATGTGCACATGTGTACATTTCTTTGGGTTATGTGAATGTTTTTATGGTCCTGGGGTTTTTTGTTTGTTGTTTTTTTGTAGCCAAGTGTAAAGAAAATCTCATCATACTTCTGATGAAGCCTACCGTTTGCCCAAGTTAGAATTCTGACTCTGGGGCAGATGGATGTGGTCACTCATATAGAAAGGCAGTGCTATTGACACACAACAACTAGGGCATAGACTTAGAATTGCGATCCTGAAAGATTCTGCATGCTTTTACAATCTGATATAGATAGCTTAACAGGTAAGGTTAAGGTCAACTCCCACATAACTAAGTCCACATCACAACAATAGCTAATATTTTTCAGACCTTACAATATGCCATGTATTATGCTAAGTACTTCAATTTGATTATTTTATTTGATTCTCTCAAAAACTCAGTGGGGGAACTATTATTATCCCAATTTTATAAGCAAGAAAACTCAGAGACCTTAAACAATTCCATATGATGATATACCTGGATAGAGAGTGGCAGAGGTATGCAAATGTGCCATCTTGTTCCAGAGATAGTTATTAACCACTACATCATACTCAAGATGACCTTGGGCCAAGTGCTTCCTGAGATTAACCTCCATTAAAAACCTCAGGTACATTCTCTAACTTATTCAGATTAGGATAAATAGTTCATAAACCTACTATTCAGACAAGAGAAAAAAGAAGGTTTATTATATATAGTTATATATATATATATAAGCATACAGCATTCATGGCAATGTAATGACATTGCCCATGGAAAAAAATTGAAAAGCTCCATCAGCATTCACAAATTTCCTAAATATAATATAAAAATATATTCCTTGTCATACTTAATGACTATCTGCTGCCACTTGGAGTGATTGGAGCTTCATTTGCAGATGTTTTTTGTTTAAAACTGTTTTCTGTCTCCCTTTTTTCTTTTTCTTTCTTTTTTTTAAAGATTTTATTTATTTATTTGACAGAGAGACAGCCAGCAAGAGAGGGAACACAAGCAGGTGGAGTGGGAGAGGAAGAAGCAGGCTCCCAGCAGAGCATAGAGCCCAATGTGGGGCTCGATCCCAGGCCCTGGGATCATGCCCTGAGTTGAAGGCAGACGCCCAACGACTGAGCCACCCAGGCGCCTGTCTCCCTTTTTCTCTTTTATCAAACCCAACAGAATCCACAAACAGCATTAGCTCCAAAGTCCCAATGTGGAGTCAAAGCATGATTGAATAGCAGTAGCAAAGTAGCAAAGGCAAAGATTGCACCAGCCCTGAAATAGCAGGCAGATGTGCACTGGAAAGCAGGCATGTTCCCATAAGACATAGATTTTGGAAAACCTGGCCACTGCTCCAGGAAATAAAGCACTCTTTGAAATCAGTGTCTTCTAAGACACTATTTATGAATACATTATAAAATATGGGCAATTCTTAACTGCAATTACTTTCTCTAACACTGCATTGGAAAGCCTGGTTTTGTAACCTCTGCATCTTAAGACTATGTCTTAACTCTCTACTTAACTCTGCTGGGTATTTCTTAGGCCACATCTGCAATGGGCATTATCTCTTTCATAGCTACGCAACTTACATCACTTTGTTTCTGTACTATATATATTCACATACATGTATATGTATGTTCATACATTCACATATATGTATATGTATGTATGTATATGTGTGGATATATGTATATATGTGTCTATCTATCTACGAATATTGATGCTTTAGAATAATTGGCATCCACTGACCCTTTGCCATTTTCCCTTTACACATTTAGATTGCTTGCTTGGTAATCCCTGTAATCACACTTGAATTTGTAACTGTGACTTTATGTATTTTTCAAGTCATTTCAGTTGTAATATTTTGTATCCTTAAGTAGGTAAGTTCAGGATAGGCATTCTCACTTATTTTCTTCAGAGCACAGGTACATCAGCTCTCGAATTTGAGAGCATATTTTGTACGCTTATATGTTTTTAGAGAATTTATTGGCTCCTCAAAGGAGTGTATTACCTAAGGAAATTTTAAAAGTCCAATAAAAATCTCCAAGTTCACATCCATTATTTTATAACCTCTATTAATTAAGAGCATGGTGAGAAGTAAAGTGTTTTGGTCAAGATCTATACTATAGCATATACTGTATTAGTGCTAGACTGGACAAAATGAGGTCACATGACTGGCAACATTCTCAACACAGCAATCTATGTTTAGATTCTTAATCAATATTTGCTTCAATCTTGTGCATCCTATAGTTTTTGAGAAGCTCGAGATAAAACGATGAATGGAAAATGTAGTCTCCAATTTCAAAAAGATCCAAATCTGAATTATTTCTTCAGAACGCTATCAGAATACCGAGATTGCATGATTCTGTTCTGGATGCGTTGCTCTGGGTCCATAGAGTAAATCTCCAGTGATGACAATGACAAACATCCTAAGGAAATGATTCTAGTTTTTAGGAAGAGTGATACAAGGGCGTACTTATTGCTAGTGTTTCGCTTAGGAGTGCTTTTCTTCCTCCAAGTTATAGTGGTCAGTCCTCATCCCAACTTTTCCATAAATAAAAATACAATTTGGGAAAATGAGAGTGTAGGAAAAAGAATGAGGACCACTATCCATTTTAGAGACCATCTGGTGCAACCCCAAATGCCATCAAATCTGTTGAGTTAGAATTTTTACTTCAGGTGTAGTTTTTTTTCCCTATAAATCATTTCCTAAGTTCCACTTCATTCACCTTAGATTGCATGTACATTGGATTGTTCCATGTGCTAAGGCAGTGTTTCAGGAAGTAGTTCTTTTTCAGCACTTTTAAATCCCAAGATGAAATAAACTCCACTTCAATAAGCTTCAATCCTGAGTGCAGAACCTTCTTTTCTAAGCTCATCCTCTCACTTAAGAAAATAGTTTTGGTTTCACAAACCCCACCCATGTATTGTGTTTCCTTGAAAAGCACCAAGAATAAAAAGAAGTAGATGATCTCTTGAGAAAACTGTGAGTTTGTAGTCTATTTCCTGCTGAAAATTACTTCAAAAGTAAATTTGAGTCGATTTTGAAAAGAAAAGAAAAATCCTTCTGTTCCTTCTCAGTCAATACTACGTGTGACTTACTATCTCTTATCGTATGCTTTTCTTACTTTTCTTTCTTCTTCCACACTTGGCCAACCTTGGGGATCAACTCCAATCAGTCAAAAGCTATTAGGGAAAGATACTTGACAATTCCAAAAGAAAAAAATATATATATATATAGAGAGAGAGAATAAGAGTATTTAGAGGATAGAAATAAGACCAGATAAAGCACAGCTTGAAAGAACATAAAGATGATATTTTGTATATTAGCAAAGAAAATAAAAGTCTCAAATGTATTTCATTAAAAAAAAATTAAGTGGGGCAATTGAAAGCACTCAAGAGTTTTATTGAGTATCTACCATGATCACTGCTCTGTAAATATATCCAGAGGAAAAATACAAGGGAATATAAACTAGACTAAATCCAAACATTAAGTCACTTACCACTTATAGGTAAGAAATAAAATGTGGATTTTTGAAAGGTAAACTGACAACAAAATGGTAAGTGATTACTATAGAAAAGAATTCCAGAAACATCCCTGCTTGAAGAAATTGTAGTATTTTTAGTATTTGTAATCAATTTTTTTCACTTATGTAACCTTTAAAGTTATGGGAGATTTTCACATTTATTATCACCTATTATCCCTAGATTAACATTTTAAAGGAGTTAAGCCTCATTTTGTAGATGGGTAAAATGGGGCCCAGATGTTTTCAGTAACTTTCCCAATGTCATATGTTCAGAGGATGTTAGAGCCATGACTTGAACTCTTATCTTGTGACTCATGGTCCTGAACTGATACCGGATGATCAAAGTAAATAAATGCTGGAACTTGAAAGAGGATTTCCATATTAATCACTTAATTTGCCATTTATGTACAGAATGATCAAAATATTTCAACCACTTTGCTAGGCATTGCGGCTATATATATGAATAAAATATAGCCCCTACCTTCTCAGTGAAGGCTAGGTAAAGACAAGTAACAATGCCTATTAAATATGTCGCATGAAATGATTGAAGGAATAATGATCAAATAGCATTTTCTGAAACCCTTTGAAGTCTTGGATCATTGTACTGGAGCTCCCACAAAGCAGGCCCATATGTAATACAATCATACAAAGTGGTTCAGGAACATCAAGGTTTGAGAATTAGGGAGAAACAAGTATCTTGCTCTTAAAAGGGTCACCATCTGAGAAGAGAGAAGCTTACCATTTGAGAGAAAAGGAGACAGTGCCACAGTCTGGTTAGGAGCCCAGTCTTCAAGAAAATCTGCTTTTAAATCCCCATGAGCAAATCTCTCCACACTGATAGTAAACTATTGGAAAGAAAAATTAAGAAAACAATCCCATTTGCAATAACATCAAAAAGAATAAAATACCGGGGCACCTGGGTGGCTCAGTCAGGTGAGTGTCGGACTCTTGATTTCGGCTTGGGTCATGATCTCAGGATAATGAGATTAAGCCCCATGTCGGACTCTGTGCTGAGCATGGAGCCTTCTTGGGATTGTCTCCCTCTTCCTCTGCACCACCCCCTCTAAAAAAAAAAGTATAAAACATTTAGGAATAAATCTAACCAAGCAGATTAAAGATCTATACCCTGAAAAAAAAAAAGAAATTGAAGAAAGCATAAATAAATAGAAAGTTATTTCATGTTCATGGATTAGAAGAAACAATGTTGTTAAAATGTCCATACTACTCATAATGATCTACAGACTCAGTGTAATTCCCGTAAATATTCCAGTAGTATTTATCAAGAAATGAGAAAAACAATAAGTAAGGAACCTCAAAAGACCTTGAATAACCAAAGCAATCTAGAGAAAGAAGAGTAAAGCTAAGGACATCACACTTCCTGATTTCAGACTATCTTACAAGGCTGTAATCAAAGCATTATGGAATTGATTTAAAAAACACACACACACACATGCCCAGTACTCATAGATCAAATGGAACAGAATAGAGAGCCCAGAAATAAACCCATGCATGTAGTCAATTTATTTCTACAAAGTCTCTGAGAACAAACAATGCAGGGGTTCCTGGGTAGCACAGTTGGTCAGGTTCCAGCAGGGGGTTGTGATCTTGGGGTCATAGGGTGGACCCCCATGTCAGGCTCCATGCTCAGCTTGGAGTCCGCTTGAGATTCTCTCTCCATTTCTCTCTGCCCCTCCCACTCTGCTCACTCTCTCTCTCTAAAATAAATAAATAAATCTTAAAAAAAAAAAGAATGATACAGAAAAGATGGTCTCTTTAATAAAAGATGTTGGAATGACTGGATGCTCACATGGGAAAGAATGAAACTGGACCCCTATCTTTACATCTATGCAAAAATTGACTCAAAATGGATTAGGGACTTATACATAAGACCTGAAACCACAAACATCCTAGAAGAAAACATAGGGAGTAAGCTCCTTAACATTGGTCTTGGCAATGATTTTTTTGGTATTTGACACCAAAAATGAAAACAACAAAAGCAAAAATAAACAAGTGATGCTACATCAAACTAAAAATCTTCTGCACAGCAAAGAAAGCCATCAACAAAATGAAAAGGCAACCTACAGAATGGGAGAAAATATTTTTAAACCATATATTCAATAAGGAGTTAAGATCCAAAATATACAAGGAACTCAGAGACACAGGTAAGCTATGCAAACAGTTGGCCCAGACCCCTAACACATCCCTGTTGTTGTACTGCTGTTGCTCCCTCAGCTCAAACCCATGGCTACATGGTATTCTCTTGACCATGTGAGAGGAGGAAGAAAAGTACTGAGCTTGGTTCATGTATGGATAGTACTGGTATATTGTATGAGCCTAAAATGGATGACAGCTGCATTATAGTTCCACTTAGGAGTGGTCCTTAGAGATAGCAGAGATGGGAAATCCTCCCAATGGGCAGAGCTTCCTACAGAGTACCTTCTTATCTGCTTTATATAGAAAAAGAAGTGGCCAAACGTAAGAATAACTATGAATTCATGAGCAGTGGCAAATGCCTTGGCTCATGGCTGATCGGTCAGTTGTCTGAAAGGAGTAATGATAGGGACAAGAATGTCTGGGAAAAAGCATATAAATGGCTATAGAAGTGAGTATCAAATGTGAAGGTCTTTATTTCACATATTAACATCCACTAGAGAGCATCTACCATAGAAGAAACTTTAAATGACTAAGAAGTTAGGAAGTAGGTGATTCAGCAAAGTTGACTGCAGTGAGTCTCTGTCATTGTCCATCCCAGTGCTGGTACAATGTGCACAATAATGAGGGAAGCATAAAGCTGGGGATGGAAACCATCCACAGACCCAATAGCATGGGCTCCCGGTGATCAAAGCTAATGAAGCCACCTCTGCCCCTGAATGACCCACCTGCCAAACAGAAATGAGCACTGAGCTCTTGATATGCATCATGCTTTAACTCTATCCACACCATTTACAGGCAGTGGTTATCTTTATTGAAATAGATACATACCCTGGATAGGAGCTTATCTTTCCTACTTGCAGAGCCTCAGCCATCACCACTACCCAAAGGCTTACAGCCATGAGCTAGGGATTAGTTAGCCAAGCGTTAATGGCTGTGCATCTTTGGCAAAGAGAAAGAATGCAGTATCAGATAAACTCTGATAGTCTAGAAGTATCAGGGGCTTAAGTTGGAGTCCCTAGTTTATGAATATGTATGTTTCCATTGTAGCCAATGCATTTTGGATAAATGAAGAGATATCCTGTTCACATTATTTTTGCTCTTGTAAAACTATAGGAGGAAAAGATTAAAGTATCCTCATAGATGAAAGAGAATATCATATACTGTTTTTGCCCTACTCTCCTAGAGTAGGTAAAATTTGAGAGGAACGATACAATCCATTGAATAAAAACCTCATTGGGGGCACTAAGAGATAGTCACTACAATTACTTTCTGAGTCATGCTGTGGGGCATGGCACTTCTATTATATAGAGTTGGACTTAAAAGGTGGTCATGGGTCTCATGGATGTGTTAGTTCATCAGTAATAAGTAATGATAATAGCTAAAACATATATAGCATCTGTTATGTACCTGACATGATTGTTTCCTTACATGTATTAGCTCATTTGAGCTTTACCTATAGTCATTGAACTACTATTAAATAAACTTTATAGTGTGGGGAACTGAGACACGGAGGAGTTACATAGTTTATTCAACTAGAAAGATAGACATCTAGGGCACTTGTTAGCAGTAGTTAAAAACCTTCAGAGTCCTTGTAGTGACTTATGCTACAGAGAGAGATCATCACATTTTCTTCAGGAGTTGGATGGGAAATGAGAACAATGTCTCGTGTATAACCCAAGTAACATCAGCTTGTGGAACCTTACACAAGGTTCCACACCTGGTATAAATACTGCCAGTCACAGCTGAATCTGTAATGTCAGAATACTGTTTAGTGTCCTGTCTCAAGGCAAGCCTTCAGAAAGGAACTTTCTATCTGCTTATTCTAACTCCATTCACCTTCTCCAACTTGTATCTGTACTTTTATCATACGATTCTTCCTCCAAGTCTGCTTCTCCTCCTTCCTCAAACTCCTCAAACTCATACTTTCTCTTTCAATAGCTTTGGGATACATGCATTGTAGAGTTTACAAATCTTCACCAGACATTCAAGAAAGGTGCTTATGTCTTTACCAAATATCAGAAGTCGAATTCCTTGCTGAGTCCCCGAACCTACTTCACTTTTTTTTTCTTTTGGCCTTCACACTTTTACCTAAGCAAAGTCAATAAAGCAAGGATACTTTGATTTTGGTTTTGTTTTCTTTATAAGCTTACACAAATTATACCCACCTTTCAAGATTCAAGTTAAAATAATGCTTCTATAAAGTCTTCTCTCATCGTTAAAGCAAAATGTGACCTCCACCTCTTCAAAAAGACTGGATAATTTATTTGGCAATTTTAATGTTTATCCTAATTTGTTGTGTGTACCTGTGTGTGTATATATAATACAGCATCCGGCAGTTATGTCTTAAGTTTCTTTCGAACTATACTCCTACATTTGACATTTTGTGTTTTATTTGTGCTAAATATCCAGTATCTCAATAGAATTGTGTTATATTTGATGTTTTAATAATGCATAGACTTCGTTATTCCTTTTGTATTTCTCCATTACAAAAGCCTAACAGCATATTTGGTGACTCGATTTAAAATGGAATACATGAATAATATTTATTAGCATGTTGACTACTCAGTACAATATGCAGCCCTTTCTCAAGGTGAGGCACTGACTCTTATTTGGTAATCCCCAGGCCTCACTTAGTATTTCCTGAGAGAAACTGAGTCACTTCCTTGGGTTTCTTTCAAGAGGGATAATCATTTCTGCAGAGAAGAAATAATCAGTTTCTAAGCAATAAGGTTATTGAACTACTTTGGCTGAATAAATGGCTCTGTTTTCTCCATGGCACATCCGGAAGAATTCTCATTCTTGTCATGGATTGGCAGGGGGTATTCTCTTCACGATAAAACAACAGAAAAGATACATCTGGAATTTTAAGCAGTTTCCAGTGTGGAAGTTTCCAACATGTTGATCTTCCCAAGACTCCTACTGGGTAAGCTCATCTACCTTCTTCATTGTTTGCGGGTGATGAACTATATAAGACAATTTATTTAATTCCTTTTCTCTTTTCTCATTCTACTCCATCCTTTCACAGTTTTGTCGACTTCAGAACCATCCTGTTGCAAATGAAACTAAAACATTGAAGTGTCGCCTGAGCCACAGTCTTACATTTATGACTGCTCAAGGGACATGTGTAACAAGATGCCTTGTCAGCACTTTGACACAGAACTCTTTACTCTCATTCCAAATCAGTGTGTCCCCTTTCCACCCATCTATCCCTTCCTCCGTGCACTTCATCATTGACTCTTATACTGCCTTACAGATTACTGTCTTTTACCTGAAGCATTGAAATCGTCCTCTAAGCAATCCCCTTTTCAGTTTTCTCTTCACTCCTCTCGGAAATCCCTGAACTCTTTTTCCAGATTATCACTTATTATAGAACATCTCTCCTCATTTCATCACCACAAAAATGTGAACCTCCTAAGTTTTGTCTATTGCATCCCTTTGTCACCTGTTTGCAGAACAGTGCCTGACACACAGCAAGCATATAATAAATACCTGTTCAAGAAATTGATGCATCCCATGCTCAAATACCATCAATGGCTCCCTATTACTTAGAAAGTTTAAGTTGTCATTCAAAGTTTTGATGATGTTTATAATTATATGCTGGTAATAGATGGAAACTAGGACTATAGTGAAATGAGGATTGGATAATACCATAAATAAGTTATTACCAAAAACAGGACAAAACAATCTGTAACTGAGACACATGGAAAATATTTGTATTTGTATCTTTTCATTAGGTTCCATAGTCTAATTCCACACTATTGCACTATGGAGTGCTTTGAATTTTGTGAATAAGATAATTAAATAAACCATGGTCTAGATGATTTGTTAAACTCTTTATAAGCATATAGTCCTGTGATTTAAGTTTTCTTGGACATATATTTTTCAGATAAGGAATCAGACTTAGGTGAAGTAATTTGGCCGTGATCACCTAAGAGATAGAGGTAGAGCCAGGACTCAAAACATTTTTAATTGATCATTTGTTTACTATATGTTTTCTCATTTTCACTGTAGAGAAGAGGATTAATATGCTTAGTTGTAAAGAATTAACATTTCATAGATTTCTCTTGATAAGAACAGTCTACTTGCAAATAGGCAGCTCACTCTCTTTGGGCATAAAGATTTCCATCTTCCTCAGAAGATCTGAGGGACCCTGGGGGACCCAGAACAATGTCTCATATGCAGGTGTGAATTGAAGCCTGGTGTCAGGGGCTGTGCCTGTGAACCCCAGGACAAACAAAACACAGTCCTCTGTCCCTTGGAGTCATAGAAAGGATGAAGTGTTTGATGGAGTTCAGAAATATCCAGAAATACTTCCATTTTCACATAATTGCTGCACCTACCCAGGGACCCTTTCTGAAACCAAACTGGAGCTACCAAGTTAGCAAGGAACTCCCACATACCCTGGCATTTCATCTCCTCAATACCTTTCACCTCGTCCTGCTCCTTTAATAGACTGATCATGAAACCTGCTGGGACTTGAGGGGCCTGGAGAAACCGCTTCCTCCTTGACCCCACTGCTCCTTTGTGCACTGCTTGATCTCTTGGAAATTGCCAACCCTGGAGAGAAGCAGTTTTGACTTCCTTTCTGGCCTAGACAAACCACAAAGGGAACTTAAGGCAAGAAATATTTTAATGTATTTTCTCCTTTCTTTCAGTCTCCATGATAGCTCTCTAATCCACAGACTGAGGGCTGATGCTTGTGGAAGGGGAGAGAAATCATCTCTGCGTGTGTGCTCCTCTGACATTTTGATAAGAGCACAGAGATGGGAAGGCGGCACATTCCCCTGAGCTACCTTTTTCAAAGACACGCCTTTGCAGTGCTTCTCATGAAGCTCAGTGCCCTCCTTTCCAGTGGGCAGGGAAGTTAACAAAGGCTTGTAAGAATAATCAGACCCACAGAAACACATTTGTCAGGTGTGGCTCTCATGTCTCTATAATTCAATATATTCTTACATTTTACTTTTAAAAAATTCTGTCCATTTCCATTTATTTTTTTTTAGAGATTTTATTGATTGATTTGAGAGAGAGAGAGAGCATGAGCAAGGGGAGGGGGAGAAGGGGCAGAGAGAGAGACAGAAACAGACTCCCCGATGAGGGAGACCAATGTGGGACTTGATCCCAGGACCCTGAGATCGTGAGCCGAGCCGAAAGCAGATTCTTAACCAACTGAGCCACCCAGGAGCCCCTGTCCATTTCCGTTTAAAGAAAATGCCATTTTTTTACTTTAAATTCTTATTGGAGGACATTTCTCTTGGTTTATTTGCTTGTTTATAGAATTAGAATTTGTTTTAGACTTGAAAATGAATCCGAATTTTTAAAATATTACTTTGTAATTAATATTAATAACATTACTAACATATTTAGCAGAAGCGTTCATTTGAGTAGACCCTTATTCAGACTTCAACATGGAAAAATAAATCATCAGGATTGCTTTAGATGAAGCATAGTCAGAGGGTCTGGTTCCTTCCCCATCTCCCTAGGGCTTGGAGGCCCCTGAAGGTCTCTGCAAAGCCCACTTTAAGTATTGATGGATTTATCCAAACTGATCTGGAGCAAGGCATGGAGGAATAAAGTAGTTCATGAGGCCAGGCCACTAGTTGGTTGCAGACTTAACTCTAAACTAATTCTTGATTCTCATTATTGTCTTTGAGGTTGGGTTCATCCTTTTGAACCAGGGAGGGGGGATTACTTAAAATGAAGCATGTTGAAGAGAAAACAAAATGAATAGTGGCTGGGCTACAGACAGTTATTTTGGGACTGAAAAAGGCTTTCTGTTTATGAATAAGAATGTATTAAACCGTAGTGGAAAAGTCTTGCCAATGACAGGCATTTGTCTTGCTTCTGTAAATTTGTTTCTGACTTAAGTGTTGTCCCTGCCCGCGTGAACATCACATACCCATCCTGAGAGTCCCCTGAGATGCCCTGAGATGCTCAAGGTGGCACCTGCGTAGCCTGCGGCTGCTTTGCGTCAGCCCCAACCGGGGCTTCTCCCACTTGTGAGAACACGTGGGGAACAACCGGAGAGCCCGGGACACTCGCATAGCTGGGGAAGCTTGCCCCGCCACGGGAGGAGGGCAGCTCGGTTCTTTGAGAGATTAAACCAGACTTCCTCCCTATCATCGGGGATGTGCTCTTCGGGGATCAGTCAGGCATCATAACCCGACTTGAGGAAAAACTCCTCTGTGTCGGAGAAGAGAAGCAGGGGGGCACCTGGGTGGCTTATCAGCTAAGCATCTGCCTTGGGCTCAGTGCATGATCCCGGGCTCCTGGGATCAAGCCCCGCGAAAGGCTCCCTGCTTAGTGGGGTGTCTGCTTCTCCCTCTTCCTCTGTTGCTGCCCTTGCTTGTTCCCTCTGTCAAATAAATAAATAAATAAATAAATAAATAAATAAATAAATAAAATCTTAAAAAGAGAGAGAGAGAAGCAGGACTGACAACAGTTTCAGTTTGTTTAGGAAAATGGTTTTTCAACATCCTCTTTGTCTCCCTGCTATCCTCTCTGAGGCCACGCTTCTTCTCCTCAAAATCAGTACTCTCCTCCCTTTAAAAAAAAAATACTAAATCCTCCCTTTTCTTGCTTGCCCACTTGTCTCTTCCTCCTTATTTCTTTGTTCTTCTTCCAGTCTTTAGTTTCCACTTCGTCCTTCCCTCTGTTCTGCTCATCTTCCTTGTTTCCTCCCCTCTAACCTGCTTTTGCTCTCTTCTTTCTTTTCCTTTCTTTTCTTCTTTCCTTCTCTTTCCTTCCTCACTTCCCCCTTCCCTTCTTTCTTTTCATTCCCCCTTTTTGCTCTTTTTCTTTCTTTTTTCCCCCTATTTCTTTATTTTTACTCTGTCATTCTTCCATTTCTTTCTTCTGTGGCTGTTCTTCCTCTTTCCTTTTTTCTGTTCTTCCTCTGTTTTTTTTCTCCCTCATTCCTTCTTGTTTTCTCTCCCTCCTTTCTTCTCTTTTTTATTTCTCACATTGACTTTTCTCCTCCTTCTACCTTCACACGTTCCCCCTTATCGTCTTGTCTTTGTTGGGTCCTTCCAAAAGGAGTCCCTGAGAAAGGAATTTAAGCGCAAGTCGTCCATCCGGGAGGCGGTCCCAGGAGCACAGTGAGAGTGGGCACTGACAGTGAGCAGCCAGGAAAGCCAACGAAGGGCGCCCCTATAGGCGTGTTTCCAGAGTGCATGAGTGAGGCTGTTCCCTCTGTGGAGCTGTGTGAAAACCCCCTCTAGGGGTTCTTTATCCACAAACTTGAATTTCTCATTGAGAGTCCTCTGGGGCTTTAACTCTCTGGTCCTTCTGACCTGCCCAGTTTGGAGGACAAACACTCCCATGTTTTTTTTTTTTTTTTAAATGCCCTCAGTCTGAGAGATGCAGAGACACCGTCAGCATGATGGGACTGTCTGCACTGACCCCCTGCATATGCCAAGCAGATAGCTGTGGGAACTGTCAGCATTTGATAGGCCTCCTTCCTTTCTTCGCTGTGTTTTCTTTCTTTCCTTCCCTCCCTCATTAAACATTGAATTTAATGAGTTTAATCTGTCCTTGATTAAACATTCCTTCCCTCATTGAGTATCCATGATATGCCAGGTACAACGCTAGACACTGGGAGGGTAAATACGCATGGCCTCTCAGCTCTCTTACACTCTCGTCTATTCTGACTCAGGAAAGTAATTATTAATCAGACAGCCATAAAAGATCAGTGCTTCTTAAACCTTGCCACTTGCATTCCCCTTATTAAGAGAGGAAGACAGGGAGGAGTTATTGTTGGTTATCAGAGGGACCATACTCGAAAATTCTTTTGATGTTTCCTTTTTATGCTCTATTTTTAAATCCGTACAAACTTAATGCATTATGTATTTAAATACACCAGATTGGGGCGCCTGGGTGGCACAGTGGTTAAGCGTCTGCCTTCGGCTCAGGGCGTGATCCCGGCGTTATGGGATCGAGCCCCACATCAGGCTCCTCTGCTATGAGCCTGCTTCTTCCTCTCCCACTCCGCCTGCTCGTGTTCCCTCTCTCGCTGGCTGTCTCTATCTCTGTCGAATAAAAAAATAAAATCTTTAAAAAAAATAAATACACCAGATTAATTTATATCAACCTTTCTAATAATATGAATACTAGACTACATTTTGTCTTGAAATGTTGACACAGATAAAACCCCAGGCAACGTTTATTAGTATACACAAGGGTTAAAAGCGCAAGCTTTAAAGAAAATAGGGAAGTCGGGAACAAGTATAAGCTTTTTTTCTTGCCAGTTGGATGGCCTTGGGCAGCTTTATTAAACTTTCTGCGACCTGATACGTCCTTGCCAACATTTACCTAACACAGAGCTTTTGTCGGGGTTTAATCTGAGAGTGGAGCATTTGGCGCCGATTCAATACAGTGAACACGCTGTACACGAAACTGACTATGGTTATTATAGTGATATCGTTTTTATGGTTGTATTAACCACTGTTACTATGATTTTTATTATTATAATTAATTTAGGCTGTAGCCAGGGCAGGGAGCAGCAACTTACAAATGTTGGGACTGGAACAAGAGCATGCTTAGTAGGGCCATAAGAGAGAGTGAGGGCTCAGCTTTCCTAAAGCTCACGTTCATACACAAGGAGATATCCTAACATTGCTTCTGGTCCAGTGTCTGATGGGCCTGGACATCCATCGCCTTAGGGTCCAACAGTGCTGAAACCCAACAAAGCTGGTGCTGAGCAGACAACAGGATGGCTTGCCTCTGGCACAGCACGTGCTAATCGGGAGCACTGGTAGGCTGAGAGGAGGGGCAGGCAGAGCGAGGATGTATTAATGATGAGCCTCCTGCACGAAGGGGAGAGATCAGGGAGAGATGAGCTGAACTGCTGATTGTGCACAGGGAGGCCAGCTGCGAGAGGTTAATGGAACATTAGGAGAAGAGAGAAATCCAAGGACTGCGGGCTGCTACCTGGGATGGTGGCTTTGACTCATCAGATTCCAAACCAGCACACAACAGACAGCCACAGCTGGAGGTGGAGTTATGACCTCAGCCCTGCCGGGTTTGCTGAGAGGGCAGTTAACACAGGCGTGTGGGGACCAGACTCCAAGAGACAATGTGCTAATTCATCAGGCGCTGTGGTGCTTCACCTCATTTCCCTTTCCTGAGTGACAGGCACTCCACAGGATGGAAGCAGTCCAGAGGACTTGCATTCAAGGAAGGGTTTTCGGGTGTTCTGCTCAGTCTCATCACATCCCCTGTCCCAATAGCTACAGTCTTCAACGTTGATCCAGAAGGAAAATGAGGAAGATTCTCTGGTCCCTGAAATTGGCTTATCATAGGCTTCTCAATAATTTAAAGAAGCAATTCTCAATCTTTTGCTTGCCCCTCCTCTACCCCAAGCTGGCAACCTTCATCAGATAGAGAAAATGGACCTTTGCTGCGTGTCGATTTGCCAACATCCACTTCTTCCTCCCCATGAGACCGTAGGTGCCTTTTGAAGAAGTATTCCGTTGCTGCTGGATCTAGTTCAGAAAGACCGTATCCGGTTCTGGCCGTCACCTGGGTGGGGACCAGCCTGTGATCCAAGGTCGGCTAGTTCAGGTGACTGCTCTCTGGAAACTAAAACTGAATTATAGAGGCACAAATACTCATAATGTTTGAGATTTCATGGTGTCCCAGTGGAAACCAGACTATACCTACAAATAAACCACTGTTGTATTTTTCGCTTCATTCTCTTGTTAGCTGCCTCTGTTCCTACCAGTTTTAAACCTAGTTCTCCAGTCTCTCAGGAAATTGTGAGTTGTCAGTATTCTTCCAAGGATGTTTTGGCCTGCAACCAAAGAAACCTAGGATAACGAGTAATTCTCAAGACAATGGATACAATTCCACGTTCCTTTCTCCTCTAAGAAAATATATCTAAATTCGAGTAAGTGAGAAACAATTTCAGGTACACCTTTGAATCCACTGTTATTCTTTTTGAGAAGTCAGACTTTCCTAAGCTTCATTACTTGATTATCAGGACAAAAATAGACTTTTACAAAACAGCTCACAATTGATTACAATAAATCCATGGTAGACTGATTTCCAAGTAGGTTTCAATAATTCCACCCTTGTATAAACATGACTTTGCAATTTGGCTTTGGCTCACTTCTCAAGAGAAAAAATGTATTTCTCCAAACTTTGAATCTGTGCTTAGTCATGTGACATGTTGTCCCATATAGTGTTAGCAAATATTCCATAAACAGAAGTTTGAAAGGTGTTTGTGTATTGGGGCTTAACCTCTTTTGTTTGTAGTGGGGACACTAAGATCAAGTTGGCAATGAGCCTGACCTAGCCAGCTGGAAGTTAAGAGAACAGAGATGCCATAGACAGCTTGACAAAGCCCAGGCACGTGGGGTGGTCAACTATCCAGTTGAAACTGAGTCAGCAAATAAATGCAGCCTCATAAATAACCCTAGGTGAAACCAGCCAAAAAACCACCTGGCTGAATACAGCCCAAACTGCTAACCCAGAGACTCATAAGCAAACATATAGGTGTTTTATCTTTCCCTTCTGGGGTGGTTCTTCATGTAGCAATAAATAATTGATACAGAAATTAGTACCAAAACTTTCATTGGCTTTGAGACCGGTTGGCAAGAAGAGGCTGGGGTTGGGGGGGGGGACTTTTGCACTATTAACAAAGGGTGGGAATTTTTCAAATTGCTGTTGGAAGCTACAAAGCTGGCAATCCACCATCTGTGCCTGCAAACCAATTGGTTAAACGGTTGCCTCTGGTAATCTTGGATCTGCCTGTGGAAGACAGTTTGCAAATATGGATCCCATCGATTCTGCCCATCTCTTATACCCACGGTCCTCTTCACATCAAAAACGAGTCTAACTCCTTTCCCTTCGAATTTTCTAGCTCTGTGTGCTAAGCTCTAGGAACAGAGAGAAGCAAGCTGAAGAACGTACTATTCAATTTACAAGCAGAGATTAGAGAAAATGTTAGGAGCCAGGACTTGTTGGGTTGGAAAATTAAACTGTTCACAAATCTGTTCTCCCTAGGTAGAAAAAGGTTCTAAGAGTAAGACGTCATCTGAAGACTAAAGACCGAAGCAGTGCTGTGATTATGAAATCTTTTCAGGATAAACACACTTGATTTAGGTAAATATTATCATTCCCAGTTTGGAGATGATGAAAGTGAGATTCTGAAGGACAAAAATCTGTGGTTTTCAAACTTTGTTCCTCAGAGCTTTTCTTTCCTGGGCCCAATGGGATACAAAGTGCTGAGTAAGGCAGGATAAAAAGGAAGAACAAATGGGCTGATATCTGGGTCCTTCCCCGTCCTCTGAGGAGAAAATTCTACTGTTGTCTATCATAAATATTTGATTTTCCATGTAAGATTTTGATTGAAAAGTGCTTGGAAAACCTTAAGTAAGGAATAGATTGAGGATCTGAACCCCGGGCTCTTAGATTCCAAAGGATGTACCCTTTGTTTCACGTCCTGTTGCTTAAAGTCCTGGGGGTGAGTGGCAGGTCTTGAAGATACAGTGCCCTCTATGGGTCCTATGAGGTTTATACACAGTGTTTCTATTTCTCAAGCCAGAAACTGAGACATATTTTCTAACATTTGCTGTAACAACAATATAGGGCATTCGAAATCTGAAGTTTTCTGAAAAAATTAAGGTGTTTAGTTGCCATATTATCTGACTCCTTAGGAAATACTAATAAAAGATCATATGATCTAAGCAGAACTGTTCAGGAGAGATTTCAGAACATCTTAAATCAGTTCAATCATTAATTAATCAATCTGTTAAAATTAAGCACCAATGCTACCACCTGGAGAAACGGAGTAAAACAGACAACCAAACCTGGTCTTTGGCTTTCAGGAACTCACAGTTTAGAAGGGAAGCAGAGCAAGTTTATACCCATTCAAAAGCACATCTGAAAGAAAAAGGCTTGAATGGAAAAAAGGGCAAAGCCCTTGCTTCCCTGAACCACGGTATCTCTCAACTAACTGGGGTTCCTAATTGTAGAAATTATAAGGTAAGTAATGCTATAAAATTCCATTTTTCTTATGACAAAAGAAGAGAGGTTTCTTTTCTTAACTCTAGAGGAAGGAGATTATACATTTATGAACCAATAAGGTCTCAAGTGAATATTATTACTATTATTATTTTCAAATGTGAGAGAGACCATAGTCACTTCTGCTGCCCCAAGTATCCTGACTCATGATTCAGTCATTGTTTTCATTTGGTAAAATATCTAAAAACTAACCTAATGTGAAGTTGCCAGAGTCATATCATATGAGACCAAATACGTGAAGCACCCAGAGAGGATTCCTGAACATAGGTGTTCAGTGAAAGTTAGCTTCTCTTTCTTTTGTCCTTCCAGCCTTTCAGGTCACTTTCAAGCCTTAAAAGTAATGGCAAATGAGTGTTTCAAAATGAGTACCTTCATTGTCAGCACAGTTTGATACTTTTCTGGAAAGATGGCCACATAGGCCATTCTGTCTATTGCTGTGGATGTGAATGCATCCGGGGCACCTGGGGTTGGCCAGTGGCAAGAACACAAGAGTGTAGGATACCAGACAAGTTGATGGAATGTTACACATAGAAATACTCAACCACATTCACACTCACAGGGGTAAGCATCACTGTTTCAAAGAGGAGCAGCTGATGAATTTCATCATTTGTAAAAGAATGTGGCTGTCATGACCATCATGTAGATGGTCTGGAGTGGGGAGTAGAATAGGCAGCCATCTTTACAGGTGTATATGTCTTTATAGAGAAGTAGATGATAAATATGGCACTGCTCTCAATTTTGTTTCTTAGAACTGGTTTCTTCTTCGTCATACTGAGGAAATTGATTATATTTATGTGATTTCTTGTAGGAAACACTTTAATAGAATACATTCCATCAGACATCAATTACTGATGATGACAGATTGGCAAACATTGATGGATAGTTAACATATGCACTGTTCCATGAACTCTATCTGTACTCATTTGATTTATATAATCACATACTCATAATCCCTGTTTTATGATTAGAAAACCAAATTTTAGAAAGATTAAATAATTTGATTAAGATCACACAGTGAGAAAGGGCTTTAAACCCAGGATACCTGGCAATATTGTTTATTGATGTGGTCTTTAGGCAAGTCATTTTTAATTTATTTTATTTTTATCACCCTCAAAGGAAAACCAAAAAAAAAATCTCTTTTATCCTTTCTCATTTATGTTCATAATATTTGTGGCAAAAGTTCTCATTTATCTTGAAATCATCATTTGAAAGAGAGGAAGGAGTTACAGTATATGACATTATAATGTGATTTGGGAAACTCATTCTATGAAAGAAACACAAAAGGTGAATTTGCACTACAATCTGCTAGCCTGTTAAATAAATATATAAAATGGGGCTTAAAATATGAGCCTAAAGTCAAATACCTTATGTTGCAAACAAACTTGTCGCATCAGTGAAAACGCCCAGCTGTTCTCCCTTTTTCACTCCTGACATGACCCGTCTGTTCCTGCTAGCCAGGGGTTGTTCATTTTGCTGTCTGAGGGAGTGTTTCTTCAAGACCCTGAGGTATCAATAAAGTCTGACCAGTGATTAAAGAGCTATTTTGACCTTTAGAAAATATTTTTCTGTTTTTTCTCTCCATTCTCTTACCCTTCATCTCCCACTCCTGACTCCATATTCAGCTATTTCCTTTAACCCTGGTTGAGAAGACAAAATATATTAAACAATAGCTAAAACCATATTTAGGGTTTACTTCTGCTTTAGGCACTTTCTGTATGTTAACTCATTTAATTCTCACCAAAACTTACGAGGTAATTATATTAGTCTCGTGATCATTTTACAGATGACAAAACTGATAGAAAAAGAGGTTAAGCTTACAGCAATGAGAAGACGATGAACAGGGATTTGAGCGCAGGTGGTAAGACTCCAGCTTCCATATTCCAAACCTGTCTACAGTACTGCTCTGTAGGACAGCAAATCTTCCATCTAGGTAGGAAAATTTACCTATTGAGTCAAAATTTTAAAGTTTCTGAAAAAATGTACATCATTCTAATGATATGGCCATGGACTCACATTAATTTTGTCTATATGCAAAAAAAATGATTTGGGAAGGTATCTTGTGCTTATTTTTTGGTGCAGAGAAAGAATTTTATTTGAATCAAAATTTTATTGTATTGATACCATTTCCTTCCTTGTGAAATGTGACTCTCAGTGAAGTCTGGTTCTGATCAGTTAGTTAAAACCCCTGTGCCAAGTTCAGCAACCCTAACATTCAAATTCCTCTGTACGTCTTCACTTCAAATATTCTGTCAAGTTACACCAAAACTGCATCACATTGGTCATTCCAGTATTTAGTTCATAAAGCAGGTTTGCAACATTCATACTCCCCATAATTTTGAATCTTTATCACAGTGGTTCAGTTTTTCTTTTAGAAGTAGAAATCATTATTTAAGCCAGAACTTACATGTATGACATGCATTTCATTTGTAATAAATTACTTGATTGCAGGCAAAAATTAAAATTATGGTTGCTACATCATCAGGAAATGTATCCCACCCAGTTAGCCTTGGGCAGTGAGTCTGTGTCACATTCTGGAGTCAGGATAGATACTCAGCAATATTTGTTCATTAATTGACTAATTAAGTTATAATGAGATGGCATCTGATTGTGCAAAACAATAAATATACATCCATTGCCTGTCTCATAAATGGTGAGACAAAGCATATTGCCACCTTGTCCCTCAGAGATAGGGCTCAAGTAATCAAGTGTGTTCAGTTGCCTCTACACCTGAGAATAATTATGACGTGGGCTCTAACTATATAGGTAACGTGGGGGATTGGATTCATGGGGGCTATTTAATTGCCTCTCCATCAAATCTCATGTGCCTGGGGAGGGGGAAAAAAGCCAAGAATGAGAAATATAAGTGAGAGGATAGAAACATTTTAGGAAAAAGCCCTCCCTACCCCATTTTCTCTGACTATGAAATTTTTCCCTTCTTTCCTTCTACTTTGAAAATTTGAAAATAAGGCAAAAATAGGAAGAAAGACTGACCTAAAAAGCTCTTCTTTTGCTTTTTAAACTTTCTAGCCATTTTTGCTTGGTTTACTTTACTTTGTTTGTTTAGTCAAACTCTTATTACTCTAGGACTGTTTTTGTCATTCCCTTTCTTTAGACTTCATAAATGTTAAGTGCTTATCTTATATATGTTAGAAAAAAATATACTGCCTTTTATTACCAGGAATTAATTTCAGTTTAGCTTTTCTGCCCTTTGTAGGATGAACAGGGATCTGATAAGATGGATAAAAGGCTAACTGAGGGTGGAGATGGGGAAGGGGTGAGGGAGTATTTGAAGTATAACAGGAAGATGAGGGACAGCCCAGTCCTGTTCCTCTGGAAAGACACTTGGCATTTTTCTGAACATGAAAATAAGTGACTACCTCATATATTCCCTTTAAAATAACTAGTAAAATTAATTACACAGAATTTGAAATTTAAATAAATGGTAAAATCAGAAATTATTCTTTGTTTTGGATAGAGTTTTGTGTTTACTCCTTGAGTCAACTAACAATATCTAAACAAGACATTTGTTTCCTTTTTTAAAGATTTTATTTATTCATTTGAGAAAGAAAGCGAGAGTGAGAGAGAGAGAGAGAGAGAGAGAGAGCATATGCCAAGTGGAGGGGCAGAGGGAGAGGGAGAAGCAGGCTTCCCACTGAGCAGGGAGCCAGCCTCTGGGCTCCATCGCAGGACCCTGCGATCATGACCTGAAGGCAGGCACTTAACTGACTGAACCACCCAGGTGCCCAGAAATTTGTTTCCCTTTTAATAGTTCAATTTTTTTAATTCCAAATTTTTTTGTCCTGAGCTTTTTGTATTCAGATGTTTGAATCGTTTCACAAGGAATAGTAAATTACAAGAGGACTTTACCCAAACCACAATAAACATTTTTAATCAATTTTATAATAATTTTCTCTTTTTTCCATTATGTCTATTCATAAAATAGGTTGCCTACATACTGCCATAATTTTGGTAACTTTCTTTCATGAAAAAATGGGGGGACCACAGTCCGAATTATGTGATTTTGTATCTTTAAGCTATAATATATAATATAGGTCTGCTAGTATTGCAAAAGGGCATGTGGGGAAAATGAGGTAGCAATTACATTTTCCTGTGTCATGCAATCGACAGACAGCTCAGCTCAGGAGTCAGACTGCCTAGGTCCCCGTCTGGTCCATAATATTTACTAGTGCAGAAAACATGAGCAAGTAGGACCAATTCTCTGTGCCTGCCCTGAGTCACCTCTACATTTATTATAATAATTATTATATGTTTATTAATTTATTGTAATAATAATAATACCTATCCAGTTAGGGTTGTTGTAAATTGATGACCATAGTTCCTGGCATATGGAAGCACTCAAGAAAAGTTAGCTATTATTCTTTTGCATCTGGTTATAATTAATGGTGATTAAATTTTATAAACAATGGTATGAATTATGTCAAAGAGTAGATGCAACTCCTGGTAGATGGCTTATTCAGATAGCGGTTTGGTTTTTGTTATTTTGTTTTTGAATAATGATTCTTCAAAAAAAAGTCCATCTTGTTAAATATCAGTCAATGAAGCTGGCATTTTACTGGGTGACCTGAGGCAGCAACAGGAATTTATACTTGGTTGGGACCTCATGGTGATTTTATGGTCCAAAAGAGGAACAGAAGAATTCAGTGCTAATAAAGTCTGCCCTGGAATCACTGCTTTCTGATCGAGGATTTCTTTCACAGTGTTTTGCAATAAGGAAAGGGAGCCCTATGCCTTTTTGAATAGTTAGCATTCTCCTAGCTCTGGAAAAGAAAGTTGAAGCTGAATAAAGAAGGTCAAGGTGATTAGGTATGGATCTGAAAGCAAAACTTTCTGATTAAATGAAGAGAAGTTATTCATGCCGTTCGGAATATATTTTCATATTTTCAGGGCTAGCTGACCAACCCTCTGATCAGCCCACCCACGATCTTTAAAACCAGTTGTTCTCACTAGCATCTAACTCAAATTAATAGCCTTCTTGTCCTATGGTGGGCAGCTGGGGCCCCAGTGGCCTTAAGCATTGCACAACTCAACTACGGAGTCACCCGCTGAACAATCTTCATGGCACTCAGTAAGCATAATAGGTGGTTTCATTTACATTATATCTCATCCTCATACCAAATTTAACTATATGCATTTTATAGATGGAGAAATTTTTGCAATCTAAGATTAAATACACCACATACAATTAGAATTGATGGTCTTCAGAGCTGTAAATAGCCATTTTTTCTTAGCTCCTAGGTCCATTCATGACAACAGCAATGTCCCTGGGTATCAAAAGGAGAATGGAAGCATGTAATTAGAGGGAGAAAGAGTTACCTGACCATTTGGTGATCATGGACCACCTATACTCAGCCATAAGCTTTCATTTCACAGCACTTTACTACGTCATTTCTAAGCAGATCATGAACCCAGCAGTGTTTTTCAGCAGTATTATGGCAAACAAGAGCATGTGAATTTTACCGCTATCTATTGGGATTCAGAGTCCTGGTGGCTCCATATACTAAAATTTCCTGAAGCCCGGCCTCCACAATCAGTACTTTGTTGCAAGAATTGCCATGAGAAGTTCTGAACTGCCTCACAATGCTTAGGATCTCAGTTTCAGGGTGTCCATTCTTTTTTGGCAGCCCTCCATATTTTAAAAATAAATAGTACGTCACTAAAAGCCCAGGGTGTGCAAGTGCACACACGCACACATATGTGCGTCTTTTTTTTTTTTTTTCAAATATGTGTAAAGCTTGTCTTGGTGATGCCTGATATATAAAGTAGTTGGTACTCAAATAATGATTTTTCATACTTCTCCGAATGTTGAAAACTGAGGTGTTTGAAATCTAAAAGCGTATGATTATAACTAGACCGCAAGAATCTTTGGCCTATTTGTTCTCTCTTTAGCAATTCATATAGCTTCTCTCAGCTTAGTCTGATGTTATAGTGGCTCCCACGCCATCAAAGCTTGGAGCTTACCCTCTCTATGTGAGGCTAGTGTGCAACGTTATTGCACCAGTAGGCACTGGAGAGCAACACGAGGCCATAAATTCACAACGGCATCGTTTGGAGAGGCCAGTATTTTCAGCAGATTCTCTAATGAGGGGAAGATGCGGTCTTACTCTCTATCATGGCTCTAGTCTCACAATACCTGATGTGGGAGTGACTACCCTGCAACTACCCATGGTTATGCTACCATAAAAAGTACATTTATTGAGGTGCCTGGGTGGCTTAGTCAGTTAAGTGTCTGACTATTGCTTTTGGCTCAGGTCATGATCTCAGGGTCCTGGGATTGAGCCCCCAGTCCTCGGGCTCTGTGCTCAATGGGGAGTCTGCTTGGGGACCACACTCTCTCTCTCTTTCTCAAATGAATAAATTTTTTTTAAGGAAATTATTTGCAGCTGAACCCAAGAAAGCTTTTGAGAATCATTAGGTGTGTTTCCTATTCTGTGAGAGAAGATGTTACATTTCTAACGTGTATATTAGATTCATTTTTCCATAAAATCCATTAGGATTTTAGAGGTTGCTAGACGAGGTCTGCATTTCCCTGATGACATACAATACTGTGTTAAGTTCTCTCTGCAGGTTTAAGTAACAGAAAACCCAATCCAAATCAGCAGAAGTATGTAGAATGCATTGGTTCATAAAACCAAAATAGTTTAGAAATAGGGCTCGTCCCTACTAAGGCTTGTAGCAGCAGCTTATCATCATCCTTGCCCAGTCTTGGCAGGGTCCATTTCATCTTCAGGCTCCAGAATGTTTCCCACACCTACCCATGCAGCACCAAGGGAAGAGAGAGAAGAGACTTCCAGCAGGCCTCTGCTCGAATGTAGATTCAGTCTCTTTCTTTGGCCCAAATTGGATTGTTCATCCATTCCTGAACCAATTAGTATAACTGGAGGAAACAGAACCTCAGGATTAGCTCAAGTCAATCAGCCCCATCCTGAAGCGAGGAGTGGGGTCAGTCCCACCAAACTGTAAGGCTAACACAATGGTGGAGAAGTAACTTACCAAAAGGAAATCAGAGCGCTGCTGGCTGAAAGAGGGGAAACAGAGGCTGTGGAGGCAGGGATAAGTGCCTCCTACAAATGTAATCTCGGGTTTCCTGTGAGAAGTTGGAGCGTTCACCAGAAGTGGAGCATAGACAGCATCCCTTTGGAGCAGCTACCCTGCGAGTCTTGAGACTGAAGACTCAGCACCCGAATGTGAAAGAATCCAAGGTCCAGATCTAAGAAGGAGAAAGGATATCAGTGTTTTCTGCCTGGCAGAGCACCTGAGCAATACCAAAGGACTTTAAAGATGGGAACTATTGTATTATTTTTTTTTTTTATCATGAATCCATGTCAAATTTCTGTTTTTCTAGAAAAGCGTTCTTTTGAGCAGAGGTTAGTGAAGCTCTGATTATTTTACTTCATGTCGTCTCCTGACCACTCATTTTGGCTTTCCACAGAGACTGAGACTTGTAGGCAAGCTAAGGAAATGGAAACGCTTCCCATGCATTGTTCTAAATGAAGGATGAACCTAGAATCTGAGTATGGTGAGTATGCCAGGGGTAAACCAAATATCATCAGAGCAGATATTAAGACATTGGAGCTAGGTTGTGAGTAGAAAGACCCAGGCTTTGAGATTAGACAGACTTGAATTCTGATGTTAGATTCATGCATAAGTAAGGCATGACTTTCCTCAGGCTCAATTTCCCAATTTGTAAATGGTAATCATATTACATGCATCATGGAGTTGGAGGGTTAAATGTGATCTCTATATAAATATATATGGATTGGGGCGATAGCCGCTGTATAAGAAATGAGCAGTACTCGTTTCTTAATCTTCCTTTGTCCTTCTCAGTTCCTAGGAAATATTTTGACAGCATCCTCATTAACCACCTCTGACTTAACTAGTAACTGTAAAAATCAGTTGAATACAGTCACCATAATGATTAAGAAAACAGACCATCAAACCAGATAGACTGAGTTTAAATGTAAACTCTTGACTCATTGGTGACATTGGACAAGTTGCTTAACTTCTCTGGGCCTCAGTTTTCTCATCTATAAAATGGTGATTTAGAAAATCTGACATTTATTGGAAGCTGATTCTATGTCGGGTATTCCTATAAACCTCACTGTCTGCAGACTCAGCCATCTTCACGATAACCCCATGGTGCCCCTACTATCACTATTTTACAGACAAGGAAACCGAAGCACAGAAAGGTTAGTAACTTACCCAAGTGATGGATCTGGGATAAGAATCCAGTCAGGGAGGGGTGCCTGGGTGGCTCTGTAGGTTAAGCATCCGACTTTTGATTTCAGCTCAGGTGGTGATCTCAGGGTCATGAGATAGAGCCCACAGAGCCCTGCAGTGGGCTGCCCTGGGTTCCATGGGGCTCCACGGGGCTCCCCGCCCTGCTCTGTCAGGCTCTGTGGTAAGGCTCCATCGGGAGGCTCCCGCTGTGTGGAGCCTGCTTAAGATTCTCTCCCCCTTCCTCACTGCCCCTCCCCACTGCTCATATCTGCGAGCTCTCTAAGTTAAAAAAAAAATCTGGTCAGGGAGGTTCTGAAGTCACTATGTTAACCACGAATTCTATTATTCTATAACTTCACTTGAAAACCCTTCTCCTACGTTATCTTCTTGAATTCACCCAACAGTAAGACAACCTAAGACATTGCTTCTATAGTACTTCTCATTTCAGAGAAGGGCTGAAATAAACAGGTCACCTGCACAGGGCTGTTTTGTATCACACCTGGCTTTGAAATCTATATTCTTAAAACCTAAGCCACAGAGCCTCTATTTTAACAATACCCAGAGACTAAGAACTTTGCACAAATACACAGTCCCTGGTCTAATTGGAGAACTTGGTGTTCTGCAGAATTCTCTCCTCTCCTATACAACTCCCCTAACGTGCCTTGTTACCTCCATATGCATTTGGGGCTTTTATTACTGGATTCTCCCTTCAAGCTCCACATCTCCGCTTTCACTGGCCCCTGGTCTCAGAGGGCTTTTTGCACAGCCTAACGGGAGTGATTGGTAGAAGGTGACTTATCACTGGCAACTCCCAAAGTTATCCTGTGTCAAGACTTGCCTGACAACAAGAGGTTTTAAGTGGTTGCAAGGAGAAAATATACAGTTTTTCTTTCTAACTTATCCATGAACTACACCTTTTATAGTCACCCACTCTCATTTTTTATAATTTTTTCACTGCCTTTAAAATTAATGTGTGTATGTCATGGAATGTTGAAAAATACAGAAAATTTTGTGGAATATATTCAATAGTACTTACGGATCTTAGCACCTAAAGATAGCTGTGGCTAACATTTAGTATTGGTTTTTTGTCCAGCCTCATTGATATATATGTATTCAAGCATGATGTAAATAAATTGGTGTGTTCTATGTTCTGACACAAACATGAATTGCTTGATTTTTCCCTGAGTGGTTACTCCAATTGAGTTATGTTAGTTCTTTTGTCTCCAGAAGATAACACATCCTTTAAGAGTACCTTGAAGAGTATTCATCTCTGAAGTATTTAATGAAGGTCTGTTTAGTTTAAAAACTCCAATCTCATATTCAGCCCCCCTCCTGGGCCCAGGAAGGGGTGGAAGAGGGAGAGGGTAAAAGGTAAAAGTCTCTGAATTACCTGGCTGTTGTAGCTCTCTGACGACCATCACCTGTTGACAGTTTCTTGTGTAAGAAGGATAAGAACAATTTGCTAAATAAAATGTACACATCTTTTTCAATTTGTCATTTGCCTTTTAAAGTTGGTGTAATTATTATGTAATATTTTAAATAATTTGTAAGTGTCATATGCAACCAAATCTAGCATACTTTTCCTATAAATTCTTCCTTCCCCATCATAAAATGAGAATGTATGGCTCTAAAGTCATATCCTTAACAAAGAAGTCTATCATTCTGTATCTCTCTACTTCTAAATTCTTTCCATGTATTCTTATGTAAAACACTCAAAATTAAACAACATAAGTCATTGCTTCTATTAGTACTTCTAAAAACCTTCCAGGTTTTGTTTTGTTTCATTTTAAGACTTTTATTTTACATTTAGCTCTTTCATACATTTTGGATTCACAGTGTATGTGTTAAGAGAGGTGAATCTCAATTTTTGTTGTGTTTTTTTCTTCTAGTAGTTCTCCCAAAAGTTGTTACTGAAAAAGCTTTTCTTTCTCCATGAGATTAAATTGTCAATTTTACCTTCACTAAGGTTTTATGAGCTTTGTATGTTCTTTTTTTTTTTTTTTTGGTCTACTTGTTTGTTCCTGAGAAATATCACAAGTTTAAATGACGGTAGAATGTACATATATAGTTATTAAATACAAATAGCTCTGTTAGCTAATTTAGAATTATTTGTTGCCTCACATTAGTCTTTTTAAAAAAAATCTTAGTAATTATTACCCTTTATTATTTTACATGTTCTTTAAGACAACTTTGCCAAGTATTTTTAAAATTACATGGAATTTTAATTACAGTTGGTATCATTCTGTAAGTTCATTAATACGTAATTGAACATTAATTCTTTAAGAGGTAAGGAAAATGGTAAGGCTGCTATAGAGAAAGTGGTTAAGTTTTTCCACTCATTTATTTAAATTGAAAGTTTTATCTTTTAATAAAATGTGTTTTAATAGTATGTACAGTGTTTATTGTCTATGCTGTTGGTGGTAGGATTGTCTGTCTAATTCCTGACTTTAAGGGTGTAACACTTGGGTTCTTCTCCTTCATGTGTGCTATTGGTTCCTTGAGTGAGAATGTCTGTTTTACTCTTTTTACTCTACTTTTCACTTATAAGCAATAGCTATTTAATTATGTCAAAGGAGTTCATTTGTGAGAAATATATTTATTTTAATTCTAACATTTATTTTATGTAAACTTTTGATATTAATTTCCAGTTTGTTATATTGTAGATCCCTTATACTTGTTGAGACCTCTGTGGGGAAGCTTAACATATGGTCCATTTGTCAAAATTAAATTGGTTGTAGGGTAAATTGTCAATACATAGTAATAAGAATAGTAATGATAGTAATTAAAATATATTGCACTCCTTCTATATATCAAACTGTGCTAAACTTTTTTCTTCTGCATTATACTTAATAACACAATAGCCCAGAAATCTGTTTATTAGTTTCCATGTTGTATACATGAGGCCACTAAATATTCCAAAGACTGACTAACCTGAAGAAGGTGCTTCTGTTAAAATTTACATTTATTAAGCTGAAAGCTGGGATTTAAATGTATTTTTTGTCTACTTCTAAAGCTTAAATCTTTTAGCTAGTATGTTGTTCATTCAAGCTTTGTGTCATTATAATCATGTTCCTTGATCCAGTGGAAAAGTTTCCCAGGATCTTGCAATAACTTTCTGTATGTGAAACTCTTTTTTACATTGATACCATATTACTAGGCAAGTTATGATTTATGAGTTTATATCTTAATCTATTTCAATTTAATGCTTTTATTTCTTTCTGCAATTCACATTATATGAATTTAGTATTTATTTTCTTTTTAAAATCTGTCCAAAATTTTACTTGGTAAAGTTTCTCTCTCATTTTGTTTTAGACGTATAAATAGCATTTATATGAATTATGTTTTATTAACTTAAAAAAGAGTATTTGTGTTTAAAAATTTTTTAAGTATTTAAAAAGTAATACATGATTCCACCATAGGTGGTTGAGTTACACTTACATATTTTATATTTATGTAATTTTTTCCAAGTTTGACCTCATAGCCTGATTATTTTTGTCTCTTATTGTTTTGCATCCTGCTTAAAAATTTTACTAGTAATTAATTTGCTTTTTAAAATCATACCTAATTATATATTAGCCTATATTTTTATATTAGAAGTAATAATTATGGCACATCCTTATTATATATGGGGATTTAGTATGCTATTATACCTTCTTCCTACCAAGTCCTAAAGTGTACTCATATATTTTAGAATTAAAGCCCCAAATGAGGAAGTTTTGTTTTGTTTTGTTTCCCTTTGGCATGCTTTCTTGCAAAAAAAATTTGGTTTTTGTGTGTATCTAGAATTTATGTTTACCTGATAAAACAGTTGTCACAGTCCTTTGGTGCCTCACTACTCACTCAGAAGTTCTTACTTCATCTCTGATTGACCCAAATAGCTCTTTGGATGAATGTTTCCTGAAGTGCAGATAACCAGTAAGTTTCTGGACTCTTGTACAACTGAGAATGTCTTTACAAATGGACCTCCATGCTATATAGAATCTGCATTGAAGCCTGTGTCCCTTAAAACCATGTGTTCATTGCCCCCACTGGAGTTATCAGTTGTCCTGTGGAGGAGAACTATGTTACCAGCTTGATTTGTTTTTTGTTAATGAACTTGTCTCTCTTATGTAATACTTAGAGAATGTTTTATTCAACTCTTATCTGATAGGAGATGACTCACTGGGTGTTATGATCCAATGTAATAAGGTGAGTTTGGTTGCTTTAATGTACTCAAAACTCATTAGTTTCATATCACTTACCATAAAATTCAGTAATTCTTATCATAAAACAAACTGTAAAGAAGTATGTTAGAAAAAAAATTGTCAGGCTAGAAAGCAAAGGAACAAAAATAAGGCACATACATCCAGCAAACAGCCATAGCCAGATATGAAATAAAGATTAAAAAAAAAAAAGAACTGCATAAAAGAAGTAGGTTCACCTCTTAGGAAGTTAACGGGCTGAATGTCCTAAAAGCACAAAATGAGGGAAGGAAGTAGAATACTAGAGGAATTTGCCACTACTTAAGAAAAAGATATAGCAAATCCAAATGTTGCTCAGTGTGTGGAATGTTCAAAAGTTGAAAACCGATGGTTTCTGAGGAACATAAGCAGAAATGTCGGTCCTCAGGAAGCCTCTCGCCATCAAAACATCAACAGCATCTTGGGAGCTCCCTAGGAACCATTTCTTAGACTTAGCAATTATATAGCAAGAGGCAAAAGCTACTGGCACAGGTGTAAAATGCCTACTCCTAGAAGAACCTGGGAATGGTTTTACCAGATAGAAGCATCCTCAGTTCACCGGGAAGGTGCCAGAGACATGGGGATCAAATCAAAATTGAAAACCAAGAGATTTTTAATATTCTGGATGAAAATAAATAATAGCTCAATAAGTGGCTGCCACTTTGGAATTATTTAGCATTCATAAAGTACAATTATCTGGAAAGTCATTCTATGTGAAGAGACACTATATACAGTGCATTTTTTCCCCGGGCACATAGGAAATAAGTGGGGCTAACCTACTGATGGAAGAGTCTTTCCAACTGAGAATTAACTCCCAGTGGTGGTCTCCAGAGAGACCTATGATGATTGGCATTGTAGTACGAGGAAGGGTTTCCCTGTCCGCCACCTCTCAGGCACCACTGAGTCACTGCAATAGACTTTGGCAACATTAAATGCTGGATAGATTCCTGGATGAACTATTTCAGGTGTTGGAGATTGACTTTTTCTTTTCTTCTGGGAGTTGGAGCAGGGTTTTGATGATCTTGTCTGTCCTGGGATCACTTTGGACCCATAAGAGAGTTGACATGGAATTAAACTTCTACGATCCTAAAGAATTTTGATGTTGTAGGCTAAGTTGTGTTCCCCCCAAATTAATGTGCTGACATCCTAACCCCTAGTACCTCAGAATGTATGCGCTTGGAGATAAGGTCTTAAAGAGGTGATTAAATTAAAATGTATCATTAGGGTAGACCCTAATCCAATATGACTGGAATTCCTATAAGAAAAGGAAATTTGGACATACAGAGAGACATCAGATATGTGCACAGACAGAGGGACAACCATGAGAGGACACAGGAAGAGGGAGAAATGCCTCAGAAGAAATCAGACCTGCCAACACCTTGATCTTCAACTTCCAGCCACCAGCATTGTGAGAAAATAAATTCTGTTCTTTAAATCATCCAGTCCAGTATTTTGTTATGACAGCTCTAGTAAACTAGTAGACATACCTATTCCAATGGAAGACAATGACAGGACTGATGATGGCCAAACTTCAGCTCTCCCTGGGCATAAGGAAGCCATCTAGCTAAGAGAAAGCAGAATTTAAAAATTGAAATTTAATTTCACTGGGCAGTTTTAAAATGTTGGATTATTTTGTACTTTAACTTACAGAAACAAGGTAATTTCCTTTGGACTTGAATTCACAGCAGCAAAGAGACGTAATCTTGAAATTATTTATTCCCAGTAATCTGATTTGGGGGAGGAATTTAATTCCTACTTTGGGGCATCGCTATGTTGTTGGCATTTTATAGTAAGAGTATCTTCTTTTACCAATTAATCTTACTGTATAATTTCCAAAAGCCTTTGAGATGAATGTGGCTGGACTTAATTTGGGATAGGAAGTTAATAGGATATACATTTTCATCATTGAATTTAGTGTCAAATTGTGGGTGATTTAATTAATATATATGGAATGATCCATTCCATAGCTTTCTGGAAGCAAAACTGTACTCTGCCCACCAACAGTCCTAGAAGGATATCCAAAGGGAGGGTGATCAGATAGACACACACACACACACACACACACACACACACACACACACAAACACACTGGAAATATAAAAGGATGGACTTCTAAAGAATACTTTCAAATGGTTGGAAGGACTACTGTAGTAAGCCACTTATTTGGCGTGAGGGGTGAGGGGTTGTGGGGGGGGTATTGGCAACATTCCAAGTTGTCTACTGAGAATAAAGACTGTTAAAAAACTTTCTTCTAAGGAAACTAGATATGGTTAGCTGTAGGGTTTCTGATTGGTTAGTGAGTTTGCACCTTGGGGACCAGAGCTGAAATTCTCGGTATAATAAAAGAGAGCTTGAAAGCTATGAATAATGATCCTTCTTTGCCACCTTCTTTCCTAATTCTACACAGCATTTCTCTTTCTCTATAAATAAATACTAAAAATATTAATTTCTCTATAAATAAATACTAAAAATATTAATGGAATGTAACTTTAAGGGGATCCCAGAATACAAGCCTGCCTGGGTACCAATATAGATTGGACCTTTCCTGACACTGACACTACATCAAACCGAGAGACCTGGTGGAGATCTGGAGGTCTTTAGATATTAAAAGGCTATTTTTCCCTAAACATGTTGTAATACCATGAAGTCTAAACATGACTTCATGCAGACTATTCAGTGCAGACATAGGGAGCTAATGTTGACTGAGTTTGAATACTGAGTGTAAGGATTTTTCTTTTTTATTAATTTCCAGGCAGGGGATCCAGTGTAAGGCTCTGAGGGAGAATTACAGAGATGGAAAATGGAGTAGGTTATTTACATTCAAGAAACCCAAACCTTCTCTGACATACTAGATAAGCTCAAAATGCTAATGTTTGGTGATTTCCAGTCTTATCTAAAAAGTAGGTCTTTGACTATGTGGAAGCAGTTTGTCTAGCAGTTTGTCTAGGATCTCCATTCAGGGTTATTATACCAGAAGCAAATATGCCCTACACAGCTAGGTCTGGTTCAAATAACTGCTTGTTGAGGTCCTGCTTTGTTAGTCTTCATATCAACACAATGAGATGAGCTAATCTAATGCACCATACTATAGATGAGAAATTTGTGTTTAAGGATGCTAAAGAACATATCTCAATTCATACAATTAATAAAGGGCATAGTTTGCAAAAGGCAAAGGGGTTTGTTTGAGACAAGGGACAAAACTTTTCTCAAGTTCGAATGTATCACTTAGAAGACACTGCTGAATCTTTCAGTAAAAGAATTTCAAAAAGTCATGTTTGCATTGAGTATCAGCTAATCTGGAGGGATAGTCGAAGGATTAAAAAAAAGTAATGTTTATTAAATGAATGAATCGGAAACTTCATCATGTTTTAAGAAAGAGGGAGAAGCAAGAGAGGCAAAGGAGATATACTCAAGTGTGGCTATAGTCTTATTCTGCACTTGGGAAAGAGCAGCACTGATTCATGATTTATCTTGAGAAAGTCTTGCTCAGTTAAAGTTTTAGGGCACAAACTTAAGCTGCTTGCTCCAGTGGTATTTATTTAGCATATCCATTGAGCTTCTCTCTTGCTTTTCTTAAGACAAGCTCAAGGTGCATTCAAGGATTCTTTTTCTTTCTCTTACACAAAAAGTATGCCTCAAATGTTATAATAAAGAGGAAAGATCAGGAAAATAGCATACTGAGAAACATAAGAAAAAGGCAAAGTGGGGTTAGAAGAGGTCATTTTGATTGATGGTGATAAATTCCACGGAGATTATATATAATCTAATTTATCTCTTTTACATACAATCTAATATTGTGGCCACACACTAATTGGGGATTTTAATTTCAGTTTGTACTGTGTCCCTATGCTATCCAACAACCAACCCCCTCCTTTCCTTTTTCCTTTTCTCTTTCTTTTCTTCTCTTTCTCTCCCTTAATTTTCACTCCTCAGAACCAACCAGTATTATCTGTTGGAAGGGTGTGAGATTGCCTTCATTATCTATTTGATTTTAATATTTCCAAGGTAATCTCTTAACTTGGTGCCTGGACCTACACACTAAGGGTTATATCGTTAAAACCTGTAATCCATTTTCCAGCATTTTAAATGCTCTTCAGTTATTTATTATAGTGTGAGTGAATCTCAGATCCTTTTGTGAGAGCAAATTTTAGCAAACAAAGACTAGTCACATGCCATGCATCATCTCAAATTCTTGGGCTGCTATGCACTCTGGGACAGAAACAGCCAAGAGGGATGTTGGTCATTCCCAAAATCAAGACTCAGTTCCTTTCCTGAAAGACTGGCTTTGATATGTTTGGGATGGACTAATTCCATCTTGGCATCTCTGGGAATCTTGCTGTTCAAAGTTTATAAAACACATTTGCATTTTACAAACTTATACAATACTCAACTTCTGTAATATAGGTTTGTAAAATGCAAATACTCAACTTCTGTAATGAGTACAGAATGACACAGTGAGAGCATAATACTTCCTACTATGACAGAGAATAAAAGGAGAGGTAGAGTAAGGAGAGTGAGAGAGGAGGGAAGGATGAATGTAAGGAAGGAAGGAAGAAAGAGAATGAGAGAGATTGAGACAAAGAGACAGAAAGATAGAGATGGAGGAGGTTATCTATTAGCAGAGGAGTGAATGAGTCCACCAAATGATCCGGTCTTTTTTTCAAAAGGCTTTTGAATTCACGCCTTGTAATCTGTGTTCCCTGCTTTGTAAAAATATTCTGAAACCCTCTTTCTGCTTACGTATCATTAATAACACTGAATGGTCATATGGCTGATCTCGGTCGCATATAATTCCTTAGAAATTCCCTTCTGCTTTATTTCTTGTCTGTTTTCTGCTTTAAAAGGAAGAATGTAAAAAACTCAGTGTTTCTCCCTCCTTTTCTGTATCTTAAAATGCTGGTTATATTACTGAGACAGTAATGGGTTACAAGCTATTAAGGTTTGAAAAATGTCAAAATATAATCTTAAGAAGTAACCATAAATGATAGAAAATATCTTTCTGTAACACTGTTACTGTTCCAAATGACACAAACCGGGATAGTTTGCATTTAGATATTTTGTTGTCCTGATTCCATTTTTGTACTATGTTCTACTCAAAAATCAACCAACAAATTATTTTTGGAATAAGGTACATCACAGACAGGGAGAAGAGAAGTATAATGAAAGAGAGACAGACTTAGAGGAGGAAGGGAAGAAAAGAGGAGAAAAGAAAGGCATGAGAAGTGAGAACTCAACTTTCCTATCTGGTCAGTGATTATTGTTGCTGTCACCTATTTAGAAACAAGCACATTTTCTATTATTACCAAGGCTAAAGTTCATAAATCGTCTCCCTGGGCCTCAGTCGTCTCATTTTAAAAATTATGGGTCAGACTAGACGATCTCAAGCCCTGAAATATTATTCAAATGAGCTTTGTGCCAGGTTTCTGCCATAATGGATTTTGTGTAGCAGGTATCCTTGTAGGGAAAGAAGTGTTAGTACATCAAATGGTATTGTCAAGCTTGACCACAGGATAAATTAGGCCTCTGGTTCAATGTTCCTATGGCTGTTTGAGTGTTGTTGTTACATGTAAGATGCGCTAAAGGGCTCTAATGAGTCCAGTTGAAATATGTTGCTGTTGAAATGTCAACAGGCAAAACAGTGTTGAGTTACTGTTTATCATTTAGATTTAACTGTGTTGTTTCTATATTAGCTTTGTTTTAAAAAAAAATAAAAGCATTACTTTTCTTTATTCTTCTGTTAATACCACCACTAAGTTGCTAAGCAATCTCTACACATGACAATCAGTAAGTCCCCCAGGACATTACTCAAAAGCCATGAAGGATCACTGATGCCCTTGTCATGAGCAAGTCATCTCCCAGACGTTCAGCTGCCCTCACAATAGTACTTACTGATAGCTCAGAATTTCTGCCATTTTCCTCTTGAGAAATGTGAATCTAGTAGGATATTTCCCATAACTCAGGAAAGCGTACACATCGATTTAGCAACAGTTCTCTGTGGCCATTAGAAATAATGATGGTGGATCTTAGCAAAGTGGCTGGCACATCATAGTGAATATGTGTTGACAAGTGGATGAATGACCTTTTCACATCTGCCTTCCATTTTCTTGGAGTACACATAAACTTTTAAAAATAATAGTAATACTGATATGTTCCCTCTTTTCTAAAGACTGAAAACCTGAAATCAGAACCTAGATAAGCTCAATTAGGAATTAGTCTCGGGCTCTATTCAGTATGATATTGCCCTGTCTAGAAGTCACTGCTGGAGGAAACAGATGTCTTACTGTATCATTTGATAAAATTCTACTTTTTCAGAAGAAACTGCAGATTCATGAAAAAAGTTGAGCACTTTTGCGGGTTATTCTCCAGTGATGCCATCCATCACCGTGGCTGGATTGAACTGCTTTGCCAGAGCACATCATTAGCAGGCACATCTAGCTCTCGGTATCTCCCGCCTCCACAGTGCTCAGCTGCCCTTCCCACCTGGCACCAGAAATGCAACTCAAGGAAAGAAACTGCAGAAGGGAAATAAGACAAGAACAAGAAACTGGGATTGAAGCCAGATGAGGTGGAATGAGCACAGGGGCTGGGAGAAATGGAATCTAAACTTGAATTTACGCATTGTCAAAACCCATCTCTGAGAAAGTGTTGGCCTCATCTAGTTCATCGTTTTCCTGCCTCTCAAAAGACTTCCGAGATGGAGGAAAAGAAGTTAAAAGGGAAGATGATGTGGGTGCTGTAGAAATATCAATTAGGCCAACTGTTAACTTGAAAGGAAATCGAATTAGCATGAGGAAGAGACTGAAAAGGTAAAAGGTCATGACAGCAATCCTGCCACCTTCCCCCTTGCTGAGTGAGGGAACCTTCGGTTGGGAGATAGAATCTCAGAGTCTAAAGAGGAAGAGGAAATTCAGGAACTTTCAGACCTCAAACCTCCTTGTCCTATAGTTTTCAATGTCCAACACCCCCTAAGGTTTCTGTGATTCTGGAACTCATAAATTTAATTATTTAGAGCTAGATGGATCACCCAGAGCCAAGTAAAGCAGAAACTAGAGCCTGTTGTCATAAGACTTGCTGTCTCTATGAGGGAAAAGGAGAAAAAAATACTGAATATTCTTGAGATAGACCAGTGCAGGTCAAAAAGAGCAAAAGAGGTGGAGAAAGACTCCTGATGTGACTACCATGATGTTGTAGAAATGACCATCACCCAGATTTGTGGTAACAGTTTTATGGGATTATAGGTGTATGTGTATTTAAGAAAACTGTACATATATTAAAAAAAACTATATATATCAGTATATATACATACTATATATATTCAAACTGTTCAAAATTAGTTACTTTAATGTAAGTGTATATTATTAATAAAATTTATATATATAGCAAAACCAGAAAAAAGTATTTCTGTACATCAGAATGAAACATTTGGAAACTATTTTTAATCAACTTTATTGAAATATAATCTACTCAAAATAAAATTCACACAGTTTAAGTATGTAGATCATTGACTTTTGAAAATGCAAATACCGATATAACTAGCACTCCAATCAAGGTATGGAGAACTTTCATCTCCCAGATAGTTCTCTGTCATTGCCTTCAATCTGTCTTCTCTATGCCACCTCCTGAGCACAGAGAACCACTGAGGATTTTTGATCAAGATAAATATTTTTCCTGGCTTTGAACTTGTTATAATTGGAATCTCTTGTGATCAGCTTGTTTCAGCAAAATATCTGAGATTCATCCATGTTGTTCTGTTTAGAGTTTTCTATTTTTATTTTTGCATAATTTTTCAAAGATTTTATTTATTTGAGAAAGAGAGCACCCTTGCATGTGCCCATGAGTGAGCAAGGGGAGGGGTTGTGGGGAGAGAATCTCAAGCAGACTCCCTGCTGAGCTTGGAGCCCCATCAGGGCTCTATCTTACCACCCTGAGATCATGACCTGAGCAGAAATCAAGAGCATGATGCTTAACTAAGCCACTCAGGCACCGCTGTATAATTTTTTATTCTATGCATATACCACAGTCTGTTTGATGACCATTTTGAAACCTGCAAAATCTTAAGAAAAAAGTATGTGTATATATTGTACACACCTTCTAAAAACTGACATGATGCACCAAAAGTAGAGAAGAAATTAATAAACACAAAGATGTGGGGTCCAGCAACAGACGAGATGGTTAGAAATGCTTCTCAAGATGGTGCTGCGGTAAGCAATAACCTGGACCCACTACAGCGCTTTAGATTCTAAAACAGTCTCTTTCTCCCATTGAATTGCTTTAGCAACTTTGTTGAAAATAAATGAGATACCACCTTATGCCAGTTATAATGGCAAAAATTGACAAGGCAAGAAACAACAAATTTTGGAGAGGATGTGGAGAAAGGGGATCCCTCCTACATTGTTGGTGGGAATGGAAGTTGGTACAGCCACTGTGGAAAACAGTGTGGAGGTCCCTTAAAACGGTAAAAATTGAGCTACCCTATGATCCAGCCATTGCACTACTGGGTATTTATCCCAAAGATACAGAAGTAGTGAAGAGAAGGGCCATATGCACCCCAATGTTCATAGCAGCATTGTCCACACTAGCTGTCATGGAAGGAGCCGAGATGCCCTTCAACAGATGACTAGATTAAGAAGATGTGGTCCATATACACAATGGAATATTACTTAGCCATCAAAAAGAATGATTTCTCAACATTTGCAGCAACATGGACAGGACTGGAGGAGATAATGCTAAGTGAAATAAGTCAAGCAGAGAAAGACAATTATCATATGGTTTCATTCATTTATGGAACATAAGAAGTAGGAAGATCAGTAGGAGAAGAAAGGGGGGGTAAACGGAAGGGGGAATGAACCATGGGAGACTATGGACTCTGGGAAACAAACTGAGGGCTTCAGAAGGAAGGGGGGTGGGGGAATGGGATAGGCCGGTGATGGGTATTAAGGAGGGCACATATTGCATGGTGCACTGGGTGTTATACGCAAGTAATGAATCATGGAACTTTACATCAAAAACTAGGGATGTACTGTATGGTGACTAACATAATAAAAAATATTATAAAAAAAAGAAATAGAATTAACATGTGTGGGCTTTCAACATTTCTGGGCTCTCTTTTCTGAGACACTGATCTGTACATCTCTGTGTTATTACCAAAAGTCTTGGTTACCACAGCTTTTTGAGATAACCTCAAAACCAGGTTAAATAAGACCTCCAACTTTGTTCTTCAAAGTTGCCTTATTTATCCTGGATTCTTTATATGTCTTTAAAGTTACTTTACTTATTCTGGATTCCTTTCATTCTGGATTCCTTATGAATTTTAGAGTCAGTTTAACAATGGCTGTAAAAATTCTTGGTGGATTTGAGATCAGAATCTTTGGGGAGGGGGTCTTCCAATTCATGGTCATGTTGTATCTCTCCATTTAGTTCCATCTTCTTTAATTTCAGTAAGTATTTGTAATTTTAACTATAGCAGTCTTGGACACCTTTTGTAGATTTATTCATAAGTGTTTTACATGTTTTTAAATTTTATTTTCTGATTATTATTTGAATATAAGAATACAATTGCTCTTTTTGTATATGAAATTTTTACCTTGAGACCTTGCTAAATTTATTTATTAGTTCTAACAGGGTTTTGATTAGGTTTTTTCTGTTTTTGTTTTTGCAGATTTTCTATGCAAGCAATTGTATAGTATTTGAAAATAGGGGCAATTTATCTTTCTTTTTTTCTAACCTATTTTTTGAGTGGTGAAAACAGGCATTCTCACCCTGTTTGTAATCTTAGGTAATTCAATGATTCCAACAATTCAGTTTTTCATTATCAAATATAATGTAGACTGTAATGTTGTTGTTTTAGATGCCTTTTTATCAGTTTGAGGAATTTCCCTACTATTACTGGCTTGCATAATGTTTTTTGTCATGATATTTTTAAAAATTTTGCCAGTAAATTTTATACATTTATTGAAATGGTAATATGATTTTTTCTTCTTTATTCCATTGATACAATATTACTGATTTTTGAATGTTGAACTGTCTTGCATTCCTGGAGTAAATCCTACTTCGTTATGACATATTACACATATATTCTTAGATTTAATGTTTCAAGGGATTTTTTGATCTAAAATCATGAAGAATATGGGTTTGTAATTTTAAAAATGTCTTATCATGTTTTGATATTAGGATTATGATGAGCAATAATCATTACCTCTCCTTTTTTTGAAAAAAATTTGTATAAGATTAGTATAATCTCTTTGTGAATATTTGATGGAATTCATTAGTGAAACCATATGAGCCTGCTGTTTTGACAGGGAAGGTTTTGATAGAAACTTCAATTTCTTTAATGCATATAGCACTATTCAGATAATTTTCTATTCATTTAAAATAAATGAGATTTTTGTTTACCTAATGAGGCATAGTTAAAATAACTTTAAAGTTTTTGTCTGATAGTTTTTATATCTAAATATCTTGGAGTTAACATTTGTTGGTTGTCTAGCCTTAGACAATTAGATCCCTGTTTCTTTGCATGCTGAGTAATTTCGGATTATACCAGGGACTTTGTGAAGTTTGAGTTGTGTAGATTCTAGATCCTATTAGTATCCTCTGGAGAATGTGGGTGTTTTTGTTTTTCAACCTTGTTAGGTTTAGACTGCAAGTTATGTCTTGCACCCAATGCATGATAGTTTGAATTTTATTTCTAAGCCTTTGCCATACTGATTTGGATCTGTCCAGTAGATGGGTGGCTCAGGAGTTAGACTAAATATTGTACCAATTCTCTTTCTTCATTCCTCTAAGTCAGAAATATGAAGTTTTATTAGACTTTTGAGACGCCAGGCTCTGGACTGGGATTGATTTTTAGGACAAAGAAGACAAAAAAACAGGTTGGAAATTCAGATCATGTGGGTTGCATGTACATTACTTCCTCAAGTTCCAACTCTCCCTCACAATTCATCCCCTTGTGTTTATTTTCATAATACTACCTAGTTGCTGTTGTTGCTATTTTTGATTGTATATTTTGCTCAGAAGTTTTAGTTGTATTTGGTGGGAGAGTTGGGGGGTAGTGGGCTTACACTGCCAACGTGGATCTGGAACTCCCCTGCTCTAGCCACCATTGTGTTTTGAATATGGATTTTATTATCTAGCAACCTTGGTGAAAACTCTTACTAATTGTATGTTTATTGATGTTCTTTTTTTCATCAGTGCATTTTCATATATTTTGAGTGGAATGACAGTTTTATTTCTTCATTTCAATTCTTATATCTTTGATGTTTACAACCCTGGATAAGACTTCCAGCCCAGTGTTGGCTAGAGGCAGTGATAATTAGCATCCTTAACTGATTCCAGAATTAAGAGGTGATGCTTTAAATTTTTCATCCATAAATAATATGTTTTGCAGTGATATCGTGTAGTTACAAAAGTTCTTTTGCATTATTTGCTTACTAAGATTTATTTTCTTTTGAATTATAAATGAGTGTTGTCTACTTTTCTGAACGTATTAACATGATCCAATAATTTGACTCTTTTAAACTGATAGTTTGGTGAATGACATTAACACAATTTCTAATTCAAAGCCATGTTTTTTCTTCAGATCTAAATACACGTGTATCTATCAGTATAATTTTACTTCACAGCTGGATTTGGCTGGGTAATATCTTATTTATGATTTGTGCATCTATATTTTTTAGTAGATGTTGACCTATAATTTTTCTTCATCATGTAATTCTTGTCTTACATTAGAATGAAGATTATGGTAGTATCATGAAAGAATTTTGAGAATACGGTTTCTTTCTCAATTCTTAAAAGTCTTCATACAAAATTGAAAATACATATTTTTTAAAGATTTTTAAAAATTTTATTTATTTGGCAGAGAGAGACAGCCAGCGAGAGAGGGAACACAAGCAGGGGGAGTGGGAGAGGAAGAAGCAGGCTTCCCAGTGGAGCAGGGAGCCTGCGGGGCTCAATCCCAGGACTCTGGGATCACACCCTGGGCCAAAGGCAGACACTTAACGACTGAGCCACCCAGGCACCCCTGAAAACACGTATTTTTTAAAATGTTTGCTAGAAATCAATAATAAAGCAATCTGGGGGTTTATTGAATTTTTTTCTTTTTCCTTTTTTTTTCTAAACTGATTAAATATATTTTAGATTTGTAGGCCTGTATAAACCTTTAAAAATGTTTTGAAATGTTATATTTTGTTTAGCTACTATAAATTGCTTCCAAGTTTCCAAAGTTACTGGCATAAAGTTTCCTATCATAGTTCTTTGTTACTTTTTAAAAACCATACCATGTCTGTAATTTTTTCTCTTTTCATTTTTGTTATTATCTACACTGCATTGTCTCTTTTTCTCTTGATCAGTGTTAACAGAGATTTGTTTTACCAGTCTTTCAAGTAATCAACATTAAATTTATTACTCTCTTTTGCATCTATTTTTTTCACATCTACCAGTTTTTTCTTTCTGTCTCCTTTTGGTTGTTTCTGTTTTTCTTTTTCTTGCTTATTATGTTGAGTGCTTGTCTCAATAATTTTAGTTTCTTTTTCTTTATATAAGCATTAATAGCTATAAGATACCTATAAATTCAGTTTAACAGAATCTCATATTTGAAATGAAGGAATTCTTTAATTTTTCACTATAGTTTCCATGATAATCTCATTTTTAACTTACAGTATTTAATAATGTATACTTTTACTTAAATTTCTTTTTTCATTTTTAACTTACAGTATCTAATAATGTATACTTTTACTTAAATTTTTTTTCATTTTTTTCATTTTCATTTTTTTCCTCTAATATTTCTGATGATGATATTTAATTAACTACATTATCATTAGAGAACATAGTGTGCGAAATAATTGTTTAAGGGGTATAATATTCAATATTCAATTTTTGCTTGAGAAGAATACTTTTAAACTATCGAATGTAGGGCTCAGGATATGCCTAGTAGCTCAGCCACTATATCCATATAATGTTATATCAATTGCTCAAAGAAAAGTATTAAATTTTATCAAAGTGATGAAAGGTTTAACTTTTTCTCTCATAATTTGACAGGTTTTTTGCCTTATGTATTTGGTTGCTAAATCAATGACTCCTTAGGAGATTTGAATTCTAAATTTCAAATTGAACCTCTTTAGTTCCACAATATTCTTTGCCTTAAAGTTTACTTTTCTGATATTAATATGGTTATCCTACATTTATTTTACCTATTAATTTCCTGCTTCTATCTTTCCATCTTTTAAAAATTTTAATATACTTCTCTCCTTATGTTTTAAGTGTGGCTATAGTAATAGTATAGCTGGGTTCAAAAATCTGATTTGAGGATCTCTTTTAACTGATTAATTTAATTATATAAATATATAAATTATATATAATGTAGTAATAACTGATGAATGTAATACTTATTGTGATTACTGTTATATTTGGATTTATTCACACTGTCATATTTTATTGTTTTATGTATACTACTTCTAATTTTTCTTCTATCCTGCCTTCTGATTTGTGTGGGATTGAGATTTTTCATCAGGTTTGTCCCATTCTATAAATTTGGAAGTTATGCACATTTATTTTTCTTTATAATTTATTTCGTTATTATTTATATAGTCAGTAAAATGAGAGAATGGATATTTAATTTAACAAAGTCTAAATTTACTGAACTTCATTACCCAGCTTCCAAATTAAAATGAGGAACTTTGAGTACCTAAATGTTAGTCTTCTGTTCCCTTCATTCCTGCTATTTTTGGTGAATACTTTAGTTTTTTTGTTTTGTTTTGTTTTGTCTTTTTACTAACTTTTAAATTTCTAAATTAGACTACATTGCTGTAATTTTGTACAGTCATTATATCTCACTTGCAGGATCATTTTCCTTTGCTTCATTTTCCAATCATATTTTAGCTAGAAGTTGTAATTCTAAGTTGAGATATTTTCTCTCAGCAATAAGATAGTTTTATTTTACTTTCTGATTTATAATTTTTCACCTGAATCTGCATCATTTTAATTGTTTGTCTTAAGCATAATCATCTTTTTCTCACTGCATATAAGTGTTTGTCTTTGTGTTTTGAAGGGTTTTTTCTAATAAATCTTCCGTGGATTTTGTTCATACTTTAGATTTCATTAAGCCTCCTGAATTAAAAGATGTCTAACTTTCTTGGATTCTGGAATTTTTTTCTTTGATTTTTTCCTCTCTTTTTAAAATATTACCTATCTCACATTTATTTATGTTTCTGTATGCGTATCTACATTTGATGCACGTTAAACCTCATTTTATCTTTCTTGTCTCATGACCTTTCTTCCATTTTTCCTATTTCTATGCCTTGGAAATCCCTAATAGAGCTTAAGTATTTAATTATGAATTCCAGGAACCTTTTTTTAAAACTTAAATATGAGGAAATTTGGAACCAAAAAATATATTTTTTAAAGATTTTATTTATTTATTTGCCAGAGAGAGAGCACCTGCCCTAGCAGGGGAAGTGGCAGGCAGAGGGAGAAGCAGGCTGAGCAAGGAGCCTGATGCAGGACTCGATCCCAGGACCCTGGGATCATGACCTGAGCTGAAGGTAGACGCTTAACCAATGGAGCCACCGAGACATCCCAGAACCAGAAAAAGTCTTGAACCAAATGTCAAGATTCAGTTATACAAACCAGGAACTCTGTTTTCACATACTTCACAACACAGCCAAGAAGACAGAGGAGAAACTTGCCTTAATAACAATGCAATATCATTACCAGATGCATGGATTATATTTGGTGGTGAGTGTACAGAGAAAGGAGTATATGCAAAGTGAGTGATTTGGGGTACATTATTTAATCTTTCTAAACAGTTTTCGTATCTGTGAAAATGAATAGGATAATAACAACTGCATAGTGCTTTGTAAAGACTGTGTAAGATAATGTTTTTAAAGCAGTGAGTTTTGTACCTGGCATGTTAAAAATAGCAATAAATGGAATTAAGTTGGGGATTATAATAACAAAAGTAATAGTGGAAAATATGCCTGGAGATACAGATGAAAGGATTCATACGAGAAAAAGGACTGGGAGTTTCCTGGAGGAATAAGGGAGTCAGAGGAGGAGAGAATACCGTTCTGAAGGGAGAGAACTGGTAGCTCATAGTTTGCATTCCTTGAGCACTTGGTACATGCCAGACACTATACCAGTGATCAGTGAACTATAGCACTTGGGCCAGTTCCAGCCTGCTGGCCATTTTTGTAAACAAGGCTTTATTGCAACACAGCCATGATCATTTGTTTACATATTGCCCAGGGCTGCTTTTGCATAGATCAGCAGAATTCAGTAGTTGCGACAGTGACCCTATGGCCCTTATTATAGACGGAAATGTTTACTATCTGGCTCTTTACAGTAAAAGTTTGCTGACCCCTGGACTAGACTAACAACTAAGGACTAAAGAGTAAATTGCCTCATTTAACTATCACAGTATTTAACATGAAGGGATGTGTGGTCAGTTAAAGAAAAGCAAGTACTCAAAATTGGCTCAAGGGCAGTATCGGGAGGGGCACAGTGTATGGCGAAGGATAGGAGTTGAGGCAAGAAAGTCAAATTAGAGCCAGTTTTTCAGTATTTCATTCACAAACATTTGAAAATAATGGCAGGGAAAGTGGGAGACTAGCTGATCGAGTAGAGTATATGTTTCTATAAATAGATGCACAGCTACCTGTTTAGGTGGCCAAGAACAGAACTTTATCTCCTACTTCCCATTCTGAATTAGTCTCTCCTCACCTCCCTGCTGCTTGAGTATCACACATTTTACTCTTCGCTTCATCAATATGTGTCTGTCATTCCTAAGAATTTAGCTGCAGAAAGACTTCCCCATCTTTACCAATGCTTTCCTCAACACCTCCTCCTTATTCCCTACCTATCTTCAGAAATTTTGTGTGTGGTCTTTTTTTTTCCCCCTATTGCCTGATTAGATCTTACCCGAGTGTCTTAATTTTCAAACTGCAACAGCCTACACAGACTCTGACTTTCATTCTGATCTGTCTTGCCAAGATTTTTCCGAGCTGTAGGAATTGGTCTGTAATGATCTTAGGATATTTCACTCTCAGGAGAGGGTTGCTATTTCCAAAAGTGGCAGACATACCTAAGTCATAAACATCAACTTTAATTCCCCAAAGTAACTCTGTTTGCATTGCAGTTCATTTGCAAGAAGGTACAATGCACCAACCTCAAGGGGCTCCCAGAAAACAATGGTTAGCATAATTGTTGAGTTCTCATGAGTGAAATGAATCAGTATTTGAGATGTGTGGATGATGCAGATTTTCAGGATGGAAAAACAAGATGATCTGAGCTGGTCAGTAAAGGCTTCTCAAATGAGAGAAAATAATGTTCAAACTGAAACACCGAAAAATATAAGGGTAACAACACACAGGAGGATAGGTAGCCTCCCGGACCAATCAACAATGATGAGGGCATTATATGTCATCAGAATAACTCAATTAATGTTTAGCCCTTCCACTTCATTCATTCTTTCATTGATTCTTTCATTATTTCATTCATCCACCTTCCATTCAGCAATCATTCCAAGCACTGTGCAAGATAACAGGGATTTAGAGATAAAGAACTTGAGTTCAAAGCTCAGTGTGGCCAAAGCATATATAATACAAACATACTCATATACGTATATATAGATATAAAGTCATGCAGCATATGTATACAGCAATCACATAATCATTTATGAAACTTCTTGTATTGGTTGCCATTCTTACATCATCTATAATTTGGTAACAACCTGGCAAGTTTGGTATTCATGTAGCCACAGAGGTTTATAGAGTTTAACCAAATTACAGGAGGACACAAAGCTTCTAAGTGGCAGAGCTGGAGAATTTAACCCAAGGTTATTGGTCTCTAGAACTGACTGTATGTTCTTCCCTGTGTTATGTTGCCCCCCTGGGAGACATGGAAATTGCAACAGCAGAAACAGATTCAAGGAAGTAAGTTAGTATAGGGGAAGAAGTGACCCGCAATGGGTGTTACAATATTTAAGAAGGATCCCTCAAGAGCTCACAATTCTGTTGGAGAGAAAAACACTTTGTGCATGATCATTTGAAGAATGTGCCTTTCTTTCATTGTGGGATATTCTCCAACCATTATCTAGAATTTGGGGTTCTTTAAGCAAATGTGCTTTCCACTGGTTTTTAATCCCTGGCCTGGTTCTTTTTACCATCTAATAGAAAGTCTACCCAGAGAGATCTCTGGGCATGATTCCCTCGTACCCTAGATTGGGGTTAATATGAGAAAACTGAATTTGCCTTTATTAAATTGGAAGAGCCTGGGGTGACATACCTTTGAATGTTTTCCAATCTGAATTCCAGGCACTAAGACTTCCTCTTGTTCTCTTCAAGGCTCTCTGCCACACAAGTAGCAAAAGGCTACTGAGAATAAGTTTAGAATCAAAATGAATAGAAGTTAGTGTTTTGGGTGTGCACTGGCATTTTTCTTTGTAAGCTGAAGCCGTAACTAGATGTTGGAATGACAAGGCATGAATGTGGGTTGTACCTGGTTTTCTAGCCATCTTACTTCTTTTCGTCTTGAATATGTATTAGTCAGGGTTTTCCAAAGAAACAGAATCAGTATATATCATTGTTATAATCAGTACTATGTGTGTGTGTGTGTGTGTGTGTGTGTGTGTGTGTGTGTGTGTTTATAAAGAGAGAGAGAGATAGAGATTTATTTTGGGGACTTGGCTTATGTGATAATGGAAGCTGAGAAGTCCCATAGCCCATCGTCTGCAATGTGGAGACCCAGGAAAGTTGGTCATACAATCCCATACTAAGTGTGAATGCCTGAGAAATGGGGGGGCTATGGTATAAATCCCAATCCAAGGGCAGGAGACTCATGTCCCAGCCCTTCAGTCAGGCAGGGACAGGTGATCTACTTTAGGGAGTCTACCAATTCAAATGCTAATCTCATCCAGAAACTCCCTCACAGACACACCCAGAATTAGCGTTTAATTTGGGCACCTCATGCTCTAGTCAATTTGACATGTAAAATTACCTATCACAGCATATATAGGAGATAAAGTAAAAATTATGTAATGTATGGAAAATATCAGGTGTGAGGGTAGTAGGTTCTCAGAAACAGGTTTTATTATATTATATTATATTTTTTTATATTTCAGGGTGCCATGAGGGAATGCAGAGCTGGTGAAGGGATATTCCATCTTCTTGGCAGTGCTTTCTCACTCTCCTGTGGTGAAGACTAGTTTTTTCTCCCAGTCTGCATCAGACCAGTGGTTCATATAATACAATACAGATGAAGAGAGACACATAACAAGTTTAAAATATGAGCTTAAAAATTTAGATTCAAATGACATAAAATATATGTTATATTCATGTAGAAGTTCCCTGTGTTAACTCTCAATTTCTATAATTATCTCCTCTCAGACTCTCCTAACGTGCAGGCCCCATTTTGAACAGCATGGCTCTAGGGATGAATAGCTCACAAGGATGCACGAAGGAGCACATTCGTCACGGGTTGCACGTGATGGGGCACAATACACACAATACACACTCACCAGCAGCCTGCTAACTGCTCGCTGATGATTCTGGGCCCCTCTCAGATGAGTCTAATGTTTTCACATTCTGTATTTCCTTCCTATTTAAATTCCTTCAGTTTGCTCCCTCTGGCCTTTTGTTTAAAAAAAAAATGCATCTTAAACAGCCTTGCTGTTACTGAATTCAAGAAGAAATGTTAGGTATAAGTGACATGGGAGTTCGAATGTAATGATTTCAGTGACTCCATGAGGTCATTGAAATACTGTTGAAGTAATTAGTCGTAAGAGAACATGTGCCCTGCTTTCCAATATTGGAGAAATAAAAGACAGAAAGGATCTAGCTAGTGCAATATGAGTGAAAGATGAGGACACATTTTAATCTAGAATGGACAGGAGAGGTTAAATGCCATTGCTGATGCTATTACCTTATCCATTGTACAAGATGTGTAGGGAAGGTGAAGAGATTGGATGGGTCTCGTGTTACAGCACAGAGGTAGTACTCAAACCCATTATCAAAATCAGGAGGAGGCAGTGAATTAAGAGCAGTAGACTGGAGACAGTTCTTGAGAGGTCATCTTTATAAAATGTGTTAAATGGAAAGGTGTAAACACGCCTGATGGTTTGGACATTTGCCTCCAAAGTGCCCAACCCACTCCATGTTTCAGACTAGATTCTCATTCTAGTCATAGGACTAGTGTTTGTTAATATATTTGCACAGGAAACACTCCTACCTTTCTCCTTTACTCTCACACTACTGCCACACAACACTTCTGACACCAGAAGTGTGGGTTTTCCACACATCAAGAAATTATTTGATACCAGCCAAGTGTCCCAAAATTCAATTCGGTTCTGACACTATCTGCCTGAAGTTAGTGTCAGAGCCCACAGGTTAAGGGTTCAGTCCCACAAGACTGCCCCCATTTCAGACACTAATCACAAATCCCAGGCTGTCCCCTGTACTTCTGACATATTTCCATGACTCCTTTCTTGGGTTTGATAATTTGCTGAAATGGCTCTCAGGACTCAGGGAGACACCTACTTACACTCACAAGAATATAATAAAGGATATGAATGAGCAGTAAGATGAAGAGACACATAATGTGAGGTCCAGAAAGTTCCTGAGCACAGGTGCTTCTGTCCTTGTAGAGTTGGGGTGTGTCTCCCTCCTGGCATGTAGATGTGTTCACAAACCCAGAAGCTTTATTGGAGTAATGAAGCCTAGAAATAAAGATCAAATAAGAGAACTTAAGGGGACCTGATAGAATCAACATTTTTTCCAACAATTCACTATTAAGACTAGGTTGTTGGCACCAAATAGAAATAATTGACCATATAGTGGGTAAAAGGCCAAACAGTGGCCTATGACAATATTGCCAAGGCTCAAATGTCAACAGAAGCTTCATGTTTGGAAATCAAGGATTGAAACAGAGCTCAGAGGAGTTGTGATTTCCATTACTTAGAAATAAGCCCTTAATCTAAGTAGAAAGGCATTTGTTCAATCAGCACCAGAGTAAGACAATCCAGATAGTTCAAGAACAAAACACTAGAAAACATAAAATGCCTACTGAACTTCCTTCTGGAGGAGTGTTCATTTGGCAATGACTTGCCTTTTTACGATTCTTCTTGGGTTTGAACAGTGGTGGATTGACTCTTGAAGATATAAGCAAGATTATTTTGTTGCTGTCAATACAGACTAATATAAAATTATATATTGGTAGCAATGGAAGAGGGGATCCATGCCTACATATTTAACAAACTGATAGATGAAGGGACTTAATAAATTCTCTCTCCCAAAATCCATCTCAGCTCCAAATCACCAAGGAGACCTGGATTGTTTTTATAAACTCTGAAATCCCTGTTGCTCTTCTCTATAGTGAATAGTACATGACTTTCTTAATCCTCCCTGAAAGATGCCAATTTTTTGTATCTACTGGAAGTTAACATTGTTGTAAGGAATCATTCTTAGAAATTAAGGTTTTGAATTAAATATATAGACTCCAGTCCATATTTCCTGAGTTCAATCCTGCTACCTCTGGCCCTGGGCAAATTACAAAGTAATGTTAACTATTGCTTACCCCGGTTGACACACTTAAGCTGGGAATTGGCAAGACTACCTGCTTCAGATGACTGTTGGAAGAGAACAAAATGAGATCAAACACATGAAATGTTCAAAATGTTGATTGGCATCATTAATATTATGGGAGGAAACAAAGAATTTGAAATAGATGAAGGCATCAGGGATTGGCAGAGAAATCAGGAGCTAGATAGCCTGAGGTGTTTGTCTTCTGAGAATTACCCATGAGAGTGAAACCTTTTCTGATATAAGAGTACAAGGCAATCTCACACAAAATAGGTAAATGGTGCAGTGGTCCCCACTCTAAAGTGAATTTATCCCGAGAAAGACACTAAGTTATAAAAGAACCAAAAGTACTCATTTTTTTTTGTTCAAAGTGAGAAATTGGCCAGATTCTGAAGCAGAGCATAAGAAGGAAGAAAGCTAATGGACCTTGACCAGCAATAAGCAAAGAACCAGTTTAAAACTTTTGTTGCTAAAAATACTCTAATGAAACCATCCCATTGTCTCTGGATAATCATTTTTTTTGCACCAAACTTGGAAATCAAGTTCTTTAGAGTTTAAGAAATAACAGTGTTCTGTCAAGAGGGAATGTCATACCTTTCGTAAGACTGGGCATTCAACCTATAAATAGTCTTTGTGAAAAAATGTTGTGTCGCTCATAAAATATTTCCAAAAAACTTCATTGGGGAAGTTCAGGCTACAGAAGTAAGAATATGGTACATCAAGACTTATATATAAAGAAATTTATTAATTTCAGTATTGATATGGCAACAAAATTGAGATTATGCAAAAATAGGGAAATGTGATTTAATTATGTATTAATGTATAATAATATAAAATAATGTACAACTATTGAAAGCAGTAAGTTAGACCAGTACACATCGATAAGGGAAGGAAGAAGAGACTAAAGAAGGCAGAGAGAGGAAAAGAAATTTATAGCCCTGAATTTCTAAATTTGACAAATCAGTTAGCTCACTTCAACAAATTAGGGAGACCATTGAAGTTTTCCCCAGTTTTTGAAAAATATCCTGATTTATTTCTTAGAAATCATAACATGATTNGACCATTGAAGTTTTCCCGTTTTTGAAAAATATCCTGATTTATTTCTTAGAAATCATAACATGATTTCACACTGAGCACGTACTTGGTTTCCTACCCACCTTCTACTGACTGGTAATTGAATGAGAAGTAGCATGTTTACCAGGTAAATGTGGAGTTTATTCCTTTAATATCAGCGCAATATCTCTCTCAAATCACACATAGTCCCCATCTTTAGATCTGTAGTCCTTAGACTTTTGAAGAATGAAGGCCTCCTTTGAGAATATTATAAAACAAAGTACATAGCACATATGCACAAGTACAACACAGAGTAAGACTGAGGAATGAGGCCTGATATTATTGTTGGATGGGCTTGTGATGAATGTCAGCTCAGTCCCCATATGTTCAGATAAATAAGCCAATGTATTCTGCTTTGAACAAGATTGAGGTGGGTTTCTGAGACTTCAGATAGATACCTTCTGTATCTAATGGGAGATAAGGAAGAAAAGATAGGTGAAGGTATGGTTAGATATAGATTAGGTGGCGGAAAGTTGGAATAGTACCAGACTGGTGACATCAATGTTCTCTATTAAAAGGTTATTTCCAAAAGAAGAAGGATGGCATTAGGGGTATCAGACACATGTAGATTTGAAAGGGGTGGGGGAATATACTGTATACAGAACACAATGTCATATCCTGGTTCAATTAATTTCTCCAATTCTAATATCAAAAAGTACATTTTTAAAAATTTCATTCAAAAAGATAAAAAAAAGTCTAACATCTAGCAACAATATAAAAGGAAAAAAGCTCAGAAATAACCAAAATCCTACAACCTTAAGATAATCTTTTTTGGGATGTTATCATTCAATGTCTTCCCATGTGCAAAATGTTTCTGTGTTGCAGAGTCTGTCCTTTTGTGGTGTTCCTTTTTCTCACTTAACTCAAACTCATGTTGTATTTACTTATTGTCCTAATAGGTAGATAAATTAAAAAAAAACCCTTATGATTCCTTGATTGTAATTACGATGAAAAGATGAATAACATTTTCTTGGGTATCTCATTATAATTTTCTGAATGTATGTTTTACTTTTTTTAGATGATACAGTAATGAACATTTTTATATACAATGGTAAATAAAGAAGGAATTTCACTTGTTTTCCTGTCTTAGGCTCTTAGTTACTCCAAAAATATTTTCACTATATTTAAACACTTTCTTCCTAAACCACTTCTTCAAAAGATGCCACCAACAACTTGGATTCTCTCTCCTAGTTATGTGAGTCATTCTTAAATGTGTCATGAAATTATGATAATGAAGAGATGTTTGACAAGAGGGAAATCAAGTACACTTTTTTCATCAGGTTCCAAAATCTTAGCCAATGAAATTACAGTTATCTTAAAATATATATATGGTGTTTTTAGAAAGTTTTTTAGATTCCCTGTTAAAAAACAAGTAAAAAATATTTATCAGTTACCAAAACAATACAACTGAGGAAGCAATTCTATTTTCCAGTTGGGTCCATTTATAAACACTGCTTCAAATATTGGTACATGTTTTGACAACTTATCCATAATCTCTAAATAGGATGTACTTCTTGTTCTCCGCTTTTATGGGGAAAATGTTAACAAGCATTGTACAGTCCTTTACNTACAGCCCTTTACAATTTCCAATGAGCTGTTAACCTCCACTTTCCATGTTCTTCCTTAGAACCATCCTGGGAAGCAGATATGATTATTAACCTACTTCAGATGTGGAAACTGAGGTACAAGAGTTTAGTTGATATATTCAAGGTTACACAACTAGGTTGTGGCAGAATCCAAACTCTACTGTTGTTATTGCTCAGAGGTAATGAGACAGATAATTCATATTCTTGCTTACTACCTGTGAATTCTGAACAAAGTAGTATCTTTTTGCTGTTTTCTGACATTTTAGATAACATTATCTGTACTGCAGGATTTTGTAGTCAGTCTGCCGAAATCTCTTTACATAAAGTCAACTACCACGTTATTGACAATTTTAATGGGTGCTTTTCAACCTCTCTGCTGTTTGTCATTGTTTTCTTCACCTTTCTTGCGACGTGTTCTGTTCCTTTGATTTTTGTGACACCTTAGCCTTGTGATCATTTTGTCGCAGTCTTTTAATGTATTGCTATTTCCCTTAAGGTTCCTCTCTTCACTCTGCCCCTGAATAATCT